>NC_083716.1:136212062-136453529 GCF_028564815.1 Eubalaena glacialis
GAAATCAATGTCATAAGGCTAGTAGCAGCATGATGAGTGGATTTAGGGACGAGGATTCTAAGTGAAATAAGTCACACAGAAAAAGACAGTTATCCTAAGATATCACTTATAGAGGGCATGTGAAAATCACTACACTTGAAGTGAATTACAAAACAGAACAGAGTCACATATTTAGAAGACACACTATGGCTGCTTAACGGGAAAGGTGAGGTGGGGTGATGCATAAAACAAGGGTTTGAAATTAGCTCACATACCGTTCCATAAGCCAAATATGTAACAGACAAGACCTCCTCCTTGCTCAGTGAACTGGACTCAACACCCCCTATTCACCGCAGAAGAATATATCTGACTAGCAAGAATCTTAAAACCTATGTATTGATATCTCTCTGGAGTTGAATCAAGAGGGTGTAAAGCGGCATAAACACAGCAGGGAAAAGCAGCTCAACCCCATTACCAAATAAATTACTTAAAATGAACGCCATAAAACAAAGACAGTGAAAGAGAGAGAAATTCTTACAAAATCCGTTCGGAGGCTCTGATGCAACCTGGATTGACCATATCTAGACCCACAGCTGGATGAGACATAAGGCTGGACACTCTTGGGGCTGAGAGGTTTGGTGAGGTTGGGTGAGGAAACGCAGACCCTTTAAAGTAATACCGCGGGGTACCCACCCCATGGGTCCCAAATCTCCAGGTTCAAGGGCATCTTCCTACATTGAAAACGTGCATGGGAAACCCAGAAGATGGTACAGCGTGTGATCGGGAAAGGTTTCTAAAACGCACCTCATTTCTCCTCTCCTTGTGCTCGGGTTCGCCATTCCAGCCGCTTTACTAACAATCTCCCTACTTGGAGAATCAGCACCTTGAAGCTCCTGTTTCTTTCGTACAGGTTGCAATTTGTCCTGAGGATGAACGGGAAGAGGGGGAACCAACGAGAGACTAGCTCTAGGTGTTGGGACAGGCACAGGTCACTCTATTTCCCCATCAGGAAGAAGAATGAAGCACAGGCTCAGCCTGCCCCCCGGAACCAGAATAGGGCCTGAAGCAATCCTGCGCTTTTGCGGCCAGCTCCCAAAAAAGCGAGTTGACAAATGGAGCTCAGGGCCACTGCAATTCACAAACCTGCAGAGTTATAAATGATAACTCTTGTCCACAAATATATTGAGGGAAGGCAACGAAGAGGATTTGAAAGCAAGGCAGAATTGCAGGAAACAGATTTCAGGAGGTAGATTCGACTCGCCTTTAAAGCACATGAAAAGCGGCAAAACGTTGACAATGATGCCCTTGGCCAAAAAGGGCGTATGCGTTTTTTGCTGAATATATTCAGGAAAAAACGCATACGCCCTTTTTGGCCAACCAAGCAAGCCGGAAGTGCAAATCAGCACTACAAAGAAGTCTCGCTTGCCATCGGTCAAAAGGGCCACGCTGCAAAAAGAGTAAACACCAGAAATGCAGGACAGGCCATGGAGACATGGGAGCCTTGCTAGGCTGAGGGGTGGGATGTCAATTGCCAACAGCCACTCTGGAGAAGTGTACGGTGTGTCCTGAAACATGTAATAAACACAGCTTACAGAGCATAGGGCACTTCCACTCATGGGCGTATAAATTGGGAAAACTAAAAATCAACAAGACACAGGCACCCCAAAGTTTAGGGCTGCTCTGTGTACAAGAACCTCCACTTAGCTACACCTTAAGTATCCCAGGAAAGAGAAAAATGGATAAAGAAGTTGTGGTACTTAGGCACAATGGAATATCACTCAGCCATGAAATCAATGTCATAAGGCTAGTAGCAGCATGATGAGTGGATTTAGGGACGAGGATTCTAAGTGAAATAAGTCACACAGAAAAAGACTCTTATCCTAAGATATCACTTATAGAGGGCATGTCGAAATCGCTACACTTGAACTGAATTACAAAACAGAACAGAGTCACACATTTAGAAGACACACTATGGCTGCTTAACGGGAAAGGTGAGGTGGGCTGATGCATAAAACAAGGGTTTGAAATTAGCTCACATACCGTTCCATAAGCCAAATATGTAACAGACAAGACCTCCTCCCTGCTCAGTGAACTGGACTCAACACCCCCTATTCACCGCACAAGAATATATCTGACTAGCAAGAATCTTAAAACCTATGTATTGATATCTCTCTGGAGTTGAATCAAGAGGGTGTAAAGCGGCATAAACACAGCAGGGAAAAGCAGCTCAACCCCATTATCAAAATAAATTACTTAAAATGAACGCCATAAAACAAAGACAGTGAAAGAGAGAGAAATTCTTACAAAATCCGTTCGGAGGCTCTGATACAACCTGGATTGACCATATCTACACCCACAGCTGGATGAGACAAAAGGCTGGACAATCTTGGGGCTGAGAGGATTGGTGAGGTTGGGTGAGCAAACGCAGACCGTTTAAAGTAATACCGCGTGGTACCCACCCCATGGGTCCCAAATCTCCAGGTTCAAGGGCATCTTCCTACATCGAAAACATGCCTGGGAAACCCAGAAGATGGTACACCGTGTGATCGGGAAAGGTTTCTAAAACGCACCTCATTTCTCCTCTCCTTGTGCTCGGGTTCGCCATTCCAGCCGCTTTACTAACAATCTCCCTACTTGGAGAATCAGCACCTGGAACCTCCTGTTTGTTTCGTACAGGTTGCAATTTGTCCTGAGGATGAACGGGAAGACGGGGAACCAATGAGAGACTAGCTCTAGGTGTTGGGACAGGCACAGGTCACTCTATTTCCCCATCAGGAAGAAGAATGAAGCACAGGCTCAGCCTGCCCCCCGGAACCAGAATAGGGCCTGAAGCAATCCTGCGCTTTTGCGGCCAGCTCCCAAAAAAGCGAGTTGACAAATGGAGCTCAGGGCCACTGCAATTCACAAACCTGCAGAGTTATAAATGATAACTCTCGTCCACAAATATATTGAGGGAAGGCAATGAAGAAGATTTGAAAGCAAGGCAGAATTGCAGGAAACAGATTTCAGGAGGTAGATTCGACTCGCCTTTAAAGCACATGAAAAGCAGCAAAACGTTGACAATGATGCCCTTGGCCAAAAAGGGCGTATGCGTTTTTTGCTGAATATATTCAGGAAAAAACGCATACGCCCTTTTTGGCCAACCAAGCAAGCCGGAAGTGCAAATCAGCACTACAAAGAAGTCTCGCTTGCCATCGGTCAAAAGGGCCATGCTGCCAAAAGTGTAAAAACCAGAAATTCAGGACAGGCCATGGAGACATGGGAGCCTTGCTACGCTGATGGGCAGCATGCCAATTGTCAACAGCCACTCTGGAGAAGTGTACGGTGTGTCCTGAAACATGTAATAAACACAGCTTACAGAGCATAGGGCACTTCCACTCATGGGCGTATAAATTGGGAAAACTAAAAAGCAACAAGACACAGGCACCCCAAAGTTTCGGGCTGCTCTGTGTACAAGAACCTCCACTTAGGTACACCTTAAGTATCCCAGGAAAGAGAAAAATGGATAAAGAAGTTGTGGTACTTAGGCACAATGGAATATCACTCAGCCATGAAATCAATGTCATAAGGCTAGTAGCAGCATGATGAGTGGATTTAGGGACGAGGATTCTAAGTGAAATAAGTCACACAGAAAAAGACTCTTATCCTAAGATATCACTTATAGAGGGCATGTCGAAATCGCTACACTTGAACTGAATTACAAAACAGAACAGAGTCACACATTTAGAAGACACACTATGGCTGCTTAACGGGAAAGGTGAGGTGGGCTGATGCATAAAACAAGGGTTTGAAATTAGCTCACATACCGTTCCATAAGCCATATATGTAACAGACAAGACCTCCTCCCTGCTCAGTGAACTGGACTCAACACCCCCTATTCACCGCACAAGAATATATCTGACTAGCAAGAATCTTAAAACCTATGTATTGATATCTCTCTGGAGTTGAATCAAGAGGGTGTAAAGCGGCATAAACACAGCAGGGAAAAGCAGCTCAACCCCATTATCAAAATAAATTACTTAAAATGAACGCCATAAAACAAAGACAGTGAAAGAGAGAGAAATTCTTACAAAATCCGTTCGGAGGCTCTGATGCAACCTGGATTGACCATATCTAGACCCACAGCTGGATGAGACAAAAGGCTGGACAATCTTGGGGCTGAGAGGATTGGTGAGGTTGGGTGAGCAAACGCAGACCGTTTAAAGTAATACCGCGTGGTACCCACGCCATGGGTCCCAAATCTCCAGGTTCAAGGGCATCTTCCTACATCGAAAACATGCCTGGGAAACCCAGAAGATGGTACACCGTGTGATCGGGAAAGGTTTCTAAAACGCACCTCATTTCTCCTCTCCTTGTGCTCGGGTTCGCCATTCCAGCCGCTTTACTAACAATCTCCCTACTTGGAGAATCAGCACCTGGAACCTCCTGTTTGTTTCGTACAGGTTGCAATTTGTCCTGAGGATGAACGGGAAGAGGGGGAACCAACGAGAGACTAGCTCTAGGTGTTGGGACAGGCACAGGTCACTCTATTTCCCCATCAGGAAGAAGAATGAAGCACAGGCTCAGCCTGCCCCCCGGAACCAGAATAGGGCCTGAAGCAATCCTGCGCTTTTGCGGCCAGCTCCCAAAAAAGCGAGTTGACAAATGGAGCTCAGGGCCACTGCAATTCACAAACCTGCAGAGTTATAAATGATAACTCTCGTCCACAAATATATTGAGGGAAGGCAATGAAGAAGATTTGAAAGCAAGGCAGAATTGCAGGAAACAGATTTCAGGAGGTAGATTCGACTCGCCTTTAAAGCACATGAAAAGCAGCAAAACGTTGACAATGATGCCCTTGGCCAAAAAGGGCGTATGCGTTTTTTGCTGAATATATTCAGGAAAAAACGCATACGCCCTTTTTGGCCAACCAAGCAAGCCGGAAGTGCAAATCAGCACTACAAAGAAGTCTCGCTTGCCATCGGTCAAAAGGGCCATGCTGCCAAAAGTGTAAAAACCAGAAATTCAGGACAGGCCATGGAGACATGGGAGCCTTGCTACGCTGATGGGCAGCATGCCAATTGTCAACAGCCACTCTGGAGAAGTGTACGGTGTGTCCTGAAACATGTAATAAACACAGCTTACAGAGCATAGGGCACTTCCACTCATGGGCGTATAAATTGGGAAAACTAAAAAGCAACAAGACACAGGCACCCCAAAGTTTCGGGCTGATCTGTGTACAAGAACCTCCACTTAGGTACACCTTAAGTATCCCAGGAAAGAGAAAAATGGATAAAGAAGTTGTGGTACTTAGGCACAATGGAATATCACTCAGCCATGAAATCAATGTCATAAGGCTAGTAGCAGCATGATGAGTGGATTTAGGGACGAGGATTCTAAGTGAAATAAGTCACACAGAAAAAGACTCTTATCCTAAGATATCACTTATAGAGGGCATGTCGAAATCGCTACACTTGAACTGAATTACAAAACAGAACAGAGTCACACATTTAGAAGACACACTATGGCTGCTTAACGGGAAAGGTGAGGTGGGCTGATGCATAAAACAAGGGTTTGAAATTAGCTCACATACCGTTCCATAAGCCATATATGTAACAGACAAGACCTCCTCCCTGCTCAGTGAACTGGACTCAACACCCCCTATTCACCGCACAAGAATATATCTGACTAGCAAGAATCTTAAAACCTATGTATTGATATCTCTCTGGAGTTGAATCAAGAGGGTGTAAAGCGGCATAAACACAGCAGGGAAAAGCAGCTCAACCCCATTATCAAAATAAATTACTTAAAATGAACGCCATAAAACAAAGACAGTGAAAGAGAGAGAAATTCTTACAAAATCCGTTTGGAGGCTCTGATGCAACCTGGATTGACCATATCTAGACCCACAGCTGGATGAGACAAAAGGCTGGACAATCTTGGGGCTGAGAGGATTGGTGAGGTTGGGTGAGCAAACGCAGACCGTTTAAAGTAATACCGCGTGGTACCCACGCCATGGGTCCCAAATCTCCAGGTTCAAGGGCATCTTCCTACATCGAAAACATGCCTGGGAAACCCAGAAGATGGTACACCGTGTGATCGGGAAAGGTTTCTAAAACGCACCTCATTTCTCCTCTCCTTGTGCTCGGGTTCGCCATTCCAGCCGCTTTACTAACAATCTCCCTACTTGGAGAATCAGCACCTGGAACCTCCTGTTTGTTTCGTACAGGTTGCAATTTGTCCTGAGGATGAACGGGAAGAGGGGGAACCAACGAGAGACTAGCTCTAGGTGTTGGGACAGGCACAGGTCACTCTATTTCCCCATCAGGAAGAAGAATGAAGCACAGGCTCAGCCTGCCCCCCGGAACCAGAATAGGGCCTGAAGCAATCCTGCGCTTTTGCGGCCAGCTCCCAAAAAAGCGAGTTGACAAATGGAGCTCAGGGCCACTGCAATTCACAAACCTGCAGAGTTATAAATGATAACTCTCGTCCACAAATATATTGAGGGAAGGCAACGAAGAGGATTTGAAAGCAAGGCAGAATTGCAGGAAACAGATTTCAGGAGGTAGATTCGACTCGCCTTTAAAGCGCATGAAAAGCGGCAAAACGTTGACAATGATGCCCTTGGCCAAAAAGGGCGTATGCGTTTTTTGCTGAATATATTCAGGAAAAAACGCATACGCCCTTTTTGGCCAACCAAACAAGCCGGAAGTGCAAATCAGCACTACAAAGAAGTCTCGCTTGCCATCGGTCAAAAGGGCCACGCTGCGAAAAGAGTAAACACCAGAAATGCAGGACAGGCCATGGAGACATGGGAGCCTTGCTAGGCTGAGGGGTGGGATGTCAATTGCCAACAGCCACTCTGGAGAAGTGTACGGTGTGTCCTGAAACATGTAATAAACACAGCTTACAGAGCATAGGGCACTTCCACTCATGGGCGTATAAATTGGGAAAACTAAAAATCAAAAAGACACAGGCACCCCAAAGTTTAGGGCTGCTCTGTGTACAAGAACCTCCACTTAGCTACACCTTAAGTATCCCAGGAAAGAGAAAAATGGATAAAGAAGTTGTGGTACTTAGGCACAATGGAATATCACTCAGCCATGAAATCAATGTCATAAGGCTAGTAGCAGCATGATGAGTGGATTTAGGGACGAGGATTCTAAGTGAAATAAGTCACACAAAAAAAGGCTCTTATCCTAAGATATCACTTATAGAGGGCATGTCGAAATCGCTACACTTGAACTGAATTACAAAACAGAACAGAGTCACACATTTAGAAGACACACTATGGCTGCTTAACGGGAAAGGTGAGGTGGGCTGATGCATAAAACAAGGGTTTGAAATTAGCTCACATACCGTTCCATAAGTCAAATATGTAACAGACAAGTCCTCCTCCCTGCTCAGTGAACTGGACTCAACACCCCCTATTCACCGCACAAGAATATATCTGACTAGCAAGAATCTTAAAACCTATGTATTGATATCTCTCTGGAGTTGAATCAAGAGGGTGTAAAGCGGCATAAACACAGCAGGGAAAAGCAGCTCAACCCCATTATCAAAATAAATTACTTAAAATGAACGCCATAAAACAAAGACAGTGAAAGAGAGAGAAATTCTTACAAAATCCGTTCGGAGGCTCTGATGCAACCTGGATTGACCATATCTAGACCCACAGCTGGATGAGACAAAAGGCTGGACAATCTTGGGGCTGAGAGGATTGGTGAGGTTGGGTGAGCAAACGCAGACTGTTTAAAGTAATACCGCGTGGTACCCACGCCATGGGTCCCAAATCTCCAGGTTCAAGGGCATCTTCCTACATCGAAAACATGCCTGGGAAACCCAGAAGATGGTACACCGTGTGATCGGGAAAGGTTTCTAAAACGCACCTCATTTCTCCTCTCCTTGTGCTCGGGTTCGCCATTCCAGCCGCTTTACTAACAATCTCCCTACTTGGAGAATCAGCACCTTGAAGCTCCTGTTTCTTTCGTACAGGTTGCAATTTGTCCTGAGGATGAACGGGAAGAGGGGGAACCAACGAGAGACTAGCTCTAGGTGTTGGGACAGGCACAGGTCACTCTATTTCCCCATCAGGAAGAAGAATGAAGCACAGGCTCAGCCTGCCCCCCGGAACCAGAATAGGGCCTGAAGCAATCCTGCGCTTTTGCGGCCAGCTCCCAAAAAAGCGAGTTGACAAATGGAGCTCAGGGCCACTGCAATTCACAAACCTGCAGAGTTATAAATGATAACTCTTGTCCACAAATATATTGAGGGAAGGCAACGAAGAGGATTTGAAAGCAAGGCAGAATTGCAGGAAACAGATTTCAGGAGGTAGATTCGACTCGCCTTTAAAGCACATGAAAAGCGGCAAAACGTTGACAATGATGCCCTTGGCCAAAAAGGGCGTATGCGTTTTTTGCTGAATATATTCAGGAAAAAACGCATACGCCCTTTTTGGCCAACCAAGCAAGCCAGAAGTGCAAATCAGCACTACAAACAAGTCTCGCTTGCCATCGGCCAAAAGGGCCACGCTGCAAAAAGAGTAAACACCAGAAATGCAGGACAGGCCATGGAGACATGGGAGCCTTGCTAGGCTGAGGGGTGGGATGTCAATTGCCAACAGCCACTCTGGAGAAGTGTACGGTGTGTCCTGAAACATGTAATAAACACAGCTTACAGAGCATAGGGCACTTCCACTCATGGGCGTATAAATTGGGAAAACTAAAAATCAACAAGACACAGGCACCCCAAAGTTTAGGGCTGCTCTGTGTACAAGAACCTCCACTTAGGTACAACTTAAGTATCCCAGGAAAGAGAAAAATGGATAAAGAAGTTGTGGTACTTAGGCACAATGGAATATCACTCAGCCATGAAATCAATGTCATAAGGCTAGTAGCAGCATGATGAGTGGATTTAGGGACGAGGATTCTAAGTGAAGTAAGTCACACAGAAAAAGACTCTTATCCTAAGATATCACTTATAGAGGGCATGTCGAAATCGCTACACTTGAACTGAATTACAAAACAGAACAGAGTCACACATTTAGAAGACACACTATGGCTGCTTAACGGGAAAGGTGAGGTGGGCTGATGCATAAAACAAGGGTTTGAAATTAGCTCACATACCGTTCCATAAGCCAAATATGTAACAGACAAGACCTCCTCCCTGCTCAGTGAACTGGACTCAACACCCCCTATTCACCGCACAAGAATATATCTGACTAGCAAGAATCTTAAAACCTATGTATTGATATCTCTCTGGAGTTGAATCAAGAGGGTGTAAAGCGGCATAAACACAGCAGGGAAAAGCAGCTCAACCCCATTATCAAAATAAATTACTTAAAATGAACGCCATAAAACAAAGACAGTGAAAGAGAGAGAAATTCTTACAAAATCCGTTCGGAGGCTCTGATGCAACCTGGATTGACCATATCTAGACCCACAGCTGGATGAGACAAAAGGCTGGACAATCTTGGGGCTGAGAGGATTGGTGAGGTTGGGTGAGCAAACGCAGACTGTTTAAAGTAATACCGCGTGGTACCCACCCCATGGGTCCCAAATCTCCAGGTTCAAGGGCATCTTCCTACATCGAAAACATGCCTGGGAAACCCAGAAGATGGTACACCGTGTGATCGGGAAAGGTTTCTAAAACGCACCTCATTTCTCCTCTCCTTGTGCTCGGGTTCGCCATTCCAGCCGCTTTACTAACAATCTCCCTACTTGGAGAATCAGCACCTGGAACCTCCTGTTTGTTTCGTACAGGTTGCAATTTGTCCTGAGGATGAACGGGAAGACGGGGAACCAACGAGAGACTAGCTCTAGGTGTTGGGACAGGCACAGGTCACTCTATTTCCCCATCAGGAAGAAGAATGAAGCACAGGCTCAGCCTGCCTCCCGGAACCAGAATAGGGCCTGAAGCAATCCTGCGCTTTTGCGGCCAGCTCCCAAAAATGCGAGTTGACAAATGGAGCTCAGGGCCACTGCAATTCACAAACCTGCAGAGTTATAAATGATAACTCTCGTCCACAAATATATTGAGGGAAGGCAATGAAGAGGATTTGAAAGCAAGGCAGAATTGCAGGAAACAGATTTCAGGAGGTAGATTCGACTCGCCTTTAAAGCACATGAAAAGCAGCAAAACGTTGACAATGATGCCCTTGGCCAAAAAGGGCGTATGCGTTTTTTCCTGAATATATTCAGGAAAAAACGCATACGCCCTTTTTGGCCAACCAAGCAAGCCGGAAGTGCAAATCAGCACTACAAAGAAGTCTCGCTTGCCATCGGTCAAAAGGGCCACGCTGCGAAAAGAGTAAACACCAGAAATGCAGGACAGGCCATGGAGACATGGGAGCCTTGCTAGGCTGAGGGGTGGGATGTCAATTGCCAACAGCCACTCTGGAGAAGTGTACGGTGTGTCCTGAAACATGTAATAAACACAGCTTACAGAGCATAGGGCACTTCCACTCATGGGCGTATAAATTGGGAAAACTAAAAATCAACAAGACACAGGCACCCCAAAGTTTAGGGCTGCTCTGTGTACAAGAACCTCCACTTAGCTACACCTTAAGTATCCCAGGAAAGAGAAAAATGGATAAAGAAGTTGTGGTACTTAGGCACAATGGACTATCACTCAGCCATGAAATCAATGTCATAAGGCTAGTAGCAGCATGATGAGTGGATTTAGGGACGAGGATTCTAAGTGAAATAAGTCACACAGAAAAAGACTCTTATCCTAAGATATCACTTATAGAGGGCATGTCGAAATCGCTACACTTGAACTGAATTACAAAACAGAACAGAGTCACACATTTAGAAGACACACTATGGCTGCTTAACGGGAAAGGTGAGGTGGGCTGATGCATAAAACAAGGGTTTGAAATTAGCTCACATACCGTTCCATAAGCCAAATATGTAACAGACAAGACCTCCTCCCTGCTCAGTGAACTGGACTCAACACCCCCTATTCACCGCACAAGAATATATCTGACTATCAAGAATCTTAAAACCTATGTATTGATATCTCTCTGGAGTTGAATCAAGAGGGTGTAAAGCGGCATAAACACAGCAGGGAAAAGCAGCTCAACCCCATTATCAAAATAAATTACTTAAAATGAACGCCATAAAACAAAGACAGTGAAAGAGAGAGAAATTCTTACAAAATCCGTTCGGAGGCTCTGATACAACCTGGATTGACCATATCTAGACCCACAGCTGGATGAGACAAAAGGCTGGACAATCTTGGGGCTGAGAGGATTGGTGAGGTTGGGTGAGCAAACGCAGACCGTTTAAAGTAATACCGCGGGGTACCCACCCCATGGGTCCCAAATCTCCAGGTTCAAGGGCATCTTCCTACATCGAAAACATGCCTGGGAAACCCAGAAGATGGTACACCGTGTGATCGGGAAAGGTTTCTAAAACGCACCTCATTTCTCCTCTCCTTGTGCTCGGGTTCGCCATTCCAGCCGCTTTACTAACAATCTCCCTACTTGGAGAATCAGCACCTTGAAGCTCCTGTTTCTTTCGTACAGGTTGCAATTTGTCCTGAGGATGAACGGGAAGAGGGGGAACCAACGAGAGACTAGCTCTAGGTGTTGGGACAGGCACAGGTCACTCTATTTCCCCATCAGGAAGAAGAATGAAGCACAGGCTCAGCCTGCCCCCCGGAACCAGAATAGGGCCTGAAGCAATCCTGCGCTTTTGCGGCCAGCTCCCAAAAAAGCGAGTTGACAAATGGAGCTCAGGGCCACTGCAATTCACAAACCTGCAGAGTTATAAATGATAACTCTCGTCCACAAATATATTGAGGGAAGGCAACGAAGAGGATTTGAAAGCAAGGCAGAATTGCAGGAAACAGATTTCAGGAGGTAGATTCGACTCGCCTTTAAAGCACATGAAAAGCGGCAAAACGTTGACAATGATGCCCTTGGCCAAAAAGGGCGTATGCGTTTTTTGCTGAATATATTCAGGAAAAAACGCATACGCCCTTTTTGGCCAACCAAGCAAGCCGGAAGTGCAAATCAGCACTACAAAGAAGTCTCGCTTGCCATCGGTCAAAAGGGCCACGCTGCAAAAAGAGTAAACACCAGAAATGCAGGACAGGCCATGGAGACATGGGAGCCTTGCTAGGCTGAGGGGTGGGATGTCAATTGCCAACAGCCACTCTGGAGAAGTGTACGGTGTGTCCTGAAACATGTAATAAACACAGCTTACAGAGCATAGGGCACTTCCACTCATGGGCGTATAAATTGGGAAAACTAAAAATCAACAAGACACAGGCACCCCAAAGTTTAGGGCTGCTCTGTGTACAAGAACCTCCACTTAGCTACACCTTAAGTATCCCAGGAAAGAGAAAAATGGATAAAGAAGTTGTGGTACTTAGGCACAATGGAATATCACTCAGCCATGAAATCAATGTCATAAGGCTAGTAGCAGCATGATGAGTGGATTTAGGGACGAGGATTCTAAGTGAAATAAGTCACACAGAAAAAGACTCTTATCCTAAGATATCACTTATAGAGGGCATGTCGAAATCGCTACACTTGAACTGAATTACAAAACAGAACAGAGTCACACATTTAGAAGACACACTATGGCTGCTTAACGGGAAAGGTGAGGTGGGCTGATGCATAAAACAAGGGTTTGAAATTAGCTCACATACCGTTCCATAAGCCAAATATGTAACAGACAAGACCTCCTCCCTGCTCAGTGAACTGGACTCAACACCCCCTATTCACCGCACAAGAATATATCTGACTAGCAAGAATCTTAAAACCTATGTATTGATATCTCTCTGGAGTTGAATCAAGAGGGTGTAAAGCGGCATAAACACAGCAGGGAAAAGCAGCTCAACCCCATTATCAAAATAAATTACTTAAAATGAACGCCATAAAACAAAGACAGTGAAAGAGAGAGAAATTCTTACAAAATCCGTTCGGAGGCTCTGATGCAACCTGGATTGACCATATCTAGACCCACAGCTGGATGAGACAAAAGGCTGGACAATCTTGGGGCTGAGAGGATTGGTGAGGTTGGGTGAGCAAACGCAGACTGTTTAAAGTAATACCGCGTGGTACCCACCCCATGGGTCCCAAATCTCCAGGTTCAAGGGCATCTTCCTACATCGAAAACATGCCTGGGAAACCCAGAAGATGGTACACCGTGTGATCGGGAAAGGTTTCTAAAACGCACCTCATTTCTCCTCTCCTTGTGCTCGGGTTCGCCATTCCAGCCGCTTTACTAACAATCTCCCTACTTGGAGAATCAGCACCTGGAACCTCCTGTTTGTTTCGTACAGGTTGCAATTTGTCCTGAGGATGAACGGGAAGACGGGGAACCAACGAGAGACTAGCTCTAGGTGTTGGGACAGGCACAGGTCACTCTATTTCCCCATCAGGAAGAAGAATGAAGCACAGGCTCAGCCTGCCTCCCGGAACCAGAATAGGGCCTGAAGCAATCCTGCGCTTTTGCGGCCAGCTCCCAAAAATGCGAGTTGACAAATGGAGCTCAGGGCCACTGCAATTCACAAACCTGCAGAGTTATAAATGATAACTCTCGTCCACAAATATATTGAGGGAAGGCAATGAAGAGGATTTGAAAGCAAGGCAGAATTGCAGGAAACAGATTTCAGGAGGTAGATTCGACTCGCCTTTAAAGCACATGAAAAGCAGCAAAACGTTGACAATGATGCCCTTGGCCAAAAAGGGCGTATGCGTTTTTTGCTGAATATATTCAGGAAAAAACGCATACGCCCTTTTTGGCCAACCAAGCAAGCCGGAAGTGCAAATCAGCACTACAAAGAAGTCTCGCTTGCCATCGGTCAAAAGGGCCACGCTGCGAAAAGAGTAAACACCAGAAATGCAGGACAGGCCATGGAGACATGGGAGCCTTGCTAGGCTGAGGGGTGGGATGTCAATTGCCAACAGCCACTCTGGAGAAGTGTACGGTGTGTCCTGAAACATGTAATAAACACAGCTTACAGAGCATAGGGCACTTCCACTCATGGGCGTATAAATTGGGAAAACTAAAAATCAACAAGACACAGGCACCCCAAAGTTTAGGGCTGCTCTGTGTACAAGAACCTCCACTTAGCTACACCTTAAGTATCCCAGGAAAGAGAAAAATGGATAAAGAAGTTGTGGTACTTAGGCACAATGGAATATCACTCAGCCATGAAATCAATGTCATAAGGCTAGTAGCAGCATGATGAGTAGATTTAGGGACGAGGATTCTAAGTGAAATAAGTCACACAGAAAAAGACTCTTATCCTAAGATATCACTTATAGAGGGCATGTCGAAATCGCTACACTTGAACTGAATTACAAAACAGAACAGAGTCACACATTTAGAAGACACACTATGGCTGCTTAACGGGAAAGGTGAGGTGGGCTGATGCATAAAACAAGGGTTTGAAATTAGCTCACATACCGTTCCATAAGCCAAATATGTAACAGACAAGACCTCCTCCCTGCTCAGTGAACTGGACTCAACACCCCCTATTCACCGCACAAGAATATATCTGACTATCAAGAATCTTAAAACCTATGTATTGATATCTCTCTGGAGTTGAATCAAGAGGGTGTAAAGCGGCATAAACACAGCAGGGAAAAGCAGCTCAACCCCATTATCAAAATAAATTACTTAAAATGAACGCCATAAAACAAAGACAGTGAAAGAGAGAGAAATTCTTACAAAATCCGTTCGGAGGCTCTGATACAACCTGGATTGACCATATCTAGACCCACAGCTGGATGAGACAAAAGGCTGGACAATCTTGGGGCTGAGAGGATTGGTGAGGTTGGGTGAGCAAACGCAGACCGTTTAAAGTAATACCGCGTGGTACCCACCCCATGGGTCCCAAATCTCCAGGTTCAAGGGCATCTTCCTACATCGAAAACATGCCTGGGAAACCCAGAAGATGGTACACCGTGTGATCGGGAAAGGTTTCTAAAACGCACCTCATTTCTCCTCTCCTTGTGCTCGGGTTCGCCATTCCAGCCGCTTTACTAACAATCTCCCTACTTGGAGAATCAGCACCTTGAAGCTCCTGTTTCTTTCGTACAGGTTGCAATTTGTCCTGAGGATGAACGGGAAGAGGGGGAACCAACGAGAGACTAGCTCTAGGTGTTGGGACAGGCACAGGTCACTCTATTTCCCCATCAGGAAGAAGAATGAAGCACAGGCTCAGCCTGCCCCCCGGAACCAGAATAGGGCCTGAAGCAATCCTGCGCTTTTGCGGCCAGCTCCCAAAAAAGCGAGTTGACAAATGGAGCTCAGGGCCACTGCAATTCACAAACCTGCAGAGTTATAAATGATAACTCTCGTCCACAAATATATTGAGGGAAGGCAACGAAGAGGATTTGAAAGCAAGGCAGAATTGCAGGAAACAGATTTCAGGAGGTAGATTCGACTCGCCTTTAAAGCACATGAAAAGCGGCAAAACGTTGACAATGATGCCCTTGGCCAAAAAGGGCGTATGCGTTTTTTGCTGAATATATTCAGGAAAAAACGCATACGCCCTTTTTGGCCAACCAAGCAAGCCGGAAGTGCAAATCAGCACTACAAAGAAGTCTCGCTTGCCATCGGTCAAAAGGGCCACGCTGCAAAAAGAGTAAACACCAGAAATGCAGGACAGGCCATGGAGACATGGGAGCCTTGCTAGGCTGAGGGGTGGGATGTCAATTGCCAACAGCCACTCTGGAGAAGTGTACGGTGTGTCCTGAAACATGTAATAAACACAGCTTACAGAGCATAGGGCACTTCCACTCATGGGCGTATAAATTGGGAAAACTAAAAATCAACAAGACACAGGCACCCCAAAGTTTAGGGCTGCTCTGTGTACAAGAACCTCCACTTAGCTACACCTTAAGTATCCCAGGAAAGAGAAAAATGGATAAAGAAGTTGTGGTACTTAGGCACAATGGAATATCACTCAGCCATGAAATCAATGTCATAAGGCTAGTAGCAGCATGATGAGTGGATTTAGGGACGAGGATTCTAAGTGAAATAAGTCACACAGAAAAAGACTCTTATCCTAAGATATCACTTATAGAGGGCATGTCGAAATCGCTACACTTGAACTGAATTACAAAACAGAACAGAGTCACACATTTAGAAGACACACTATGGCTGCTTAACGGGAAAGGTGAGGTGGGCTGATGCATAAAACAAGGGTTTGAAATTAGCTCACATACCGTTCCATAAGCCAAATATGTAACAGACAAGACCTCCTCCCTGCTCAGTGAACTGGACTCAACACCCCCTATTCACCGCACAAGAATATATCTGACTAGCAAGAATCTTAAAACCTATGTATTGATATCTCTCTGGGGTTGAATCAAGAGGGTGTAAAGCGGCATAAACACAGCAGGGAAAAGCAGCTCAACCCCATTATCAAAATAAATTACTTAAAATGAACGCCATAAAACAAAGACAGTGAAAGAGAGAGAAATTCTTACAAAATCCGTTCGGAGGCTCTGATGCAACCTGGATTGACCATATCTAGACCCACAGCTGGATGAGACAAAAGGCTGGACAATCTTGGGGCTGAGAGGATTGGTGAGGTTGGGTGAGCAAACGCAGACTGTTTAAAGTAATACCGCGTGGTACCCACCCCATGCGTCCCAAATCTCCAGGTTCAAGGGCATCTTCCTACATCGAAAACATGCCTGGGAAACCCAGAAGATGGTACACCGTGTGATCGGGAAAGGTTTCTAAAACGCACCTCATTTCTCCTCTCCTTGTGCTCGGGTTCGCCATTCCAGCCGCTTTACTAACAATCTCCCTACTTGGAGAATCAGCACCTGGAACCTCCTGTTTGTTTCGTACAGGTTGCAATTTGTCCTGAGGATGAACGGGAAGACGGGGAACCAACGAGAGACTAGCTCTAGGTGTTGGGACAGGCACAGGTCACTCTATTTCCCCATCAGGAAGAAGAATGAAGCACAGGCTCAGCCTGCCCCCCGGAACCAGAATAGGGCCTGAAGCAATCCTGCGCTTTTGCGGCCAGCTCCCAAAAATGCGAGTTGACAAATGGAGCTCAGGGCCACTGCAATTCACAAACCTGCAGAGTTATAAATGATAACTCTCGTCCACAAATATATTGAGGGAAGGCAATGAAGAGGATTTGAAAGCAAGGCAGAATTGCAGGAAACAGATTTCAGGAGGTAGATTCGACTCGCCTTTAAAGCACATGAAAAGCAGCAAAACGTTGACAATGATGCCCTTGGCCAAAAAGGGCGTATGCGTTTTTTCCTGAATATATTCAGGAAAAAACGCATACGCCCTTTTTGGCCAACCAAGCAAGCCGGAAGTGCAAATCAGCACTACAAAGAAGTCTCGCTTGCCATCGGTCAAAAGGGCCACGCTGCGAAAAGAGTAAACACCAGAAATGCAGGACAGGCCATGGAGACATGGGAGCCTTGCTAGGCTGAGGGGTGGGATGTCAATTGCCAACAGCCACTCTGGAGAAGTGTACGGTGTGTCCTGAAACATGTAATAAACACAGCTTACAGAGCATAGGGCACTTCCACTCATGGGCGTATAAATTGGGAAAACTAAAAATCAACAAGACACAGGCACCCCAAAGTTTAGGGCTGCTCTGTGTACAAGAACCTCCACTTAGCTACACCTTAAGTATCCCAGGAAAGAGAAAAATGGATAAAGAAGTTGTGGTACTTAGGCACAATGGAATATCACTCAGCCATGAAATCAATGTCATAAGGCTAGTAGCAGCATGATGAGTGTATTTAGGGACGAGGATTCTAAGTGAAATAAGTCACACAGAAAAAGACTCTTATCCTAAGATATCACTTATAGAGGGCATGTCGAAATCGCTACACTTGAACTGAATTACAAAACAGAACAGAGTCACACATTTAGAAGACACACTATGGCTGCTTAACGGGAAAGGTGAGGTGGGCTGATGCATAAAACAAGGGTTTGAAATTAGCTCACATACCGTTCCATAAGCCAAATATGTAACAGACAAGACCTCCTCCCTGCTCAGTGAACTGGACTCAACACCCCCTATTCACCACACAAGAATATATCTGACTAGCAAGAATCTTAAAACCTATGTATTGATATCTCTCTGGAGTTGAATCAAGAGGGTGTAAAGCGGCATAAACACAGCAGGGAAAAGCAGCTCAACCCCATTATCAAAATAAATTACTTAAAATGAACGCCATAAAACAAAGACAGTGAAAGAGAGAGAAATTCTTACAAAATCCGTTCGGAGGCTCTGATGCAACCTGGATTGACCATATCTAGACCCACAGCTGGATGAGACAAAAGGCTGGACAATCTTGGGGCTGAGAGGATTGGTGAGGTTGGGTGAGCAAACGCAGACCGTTTAAAGTAATACCGCGTGGTACCCACGCCATGGGTCCCAAATCTCCAGGTTCAAGGGCATCTTCCTACATCGAAAACATGCCTGGGAAACCCAGAAGATGGTACACCGTGTGATCGGGAAAGGTTTCTAAAACGCACCTCATTTCTCCTCTCCTTGTGCTCGGGTTCGCCATTCCAGCCGCTTTACTAACAATCTCCCTACTTGGAGAATCAGCACCTTGAAGCTCCTGTTTCTTTCGTACAGGTTGCAATTTGTCCTGAGGATGAACGGGAAGAGGGGGAACCAACGAGAGACTAGCTCTAGGTGTTGGGACAGGCACAGGTCACTCTATTTCCCCATCAGGAAGAAGAATGAAGCACAGGCTCAGCCTGCCCCACGGAACCAGAATAGGGCCTGAAGCAATCCTGCGCTTTTGCGGCCAGCTCCCAAAAAAGCGAGTTGACAAATGGAGCTCAGGGCCACTGCAATTCACAAACCTGCAGAGTTATAAATGATAACTCTTGTCCACAAATATATTGAGGGAAGGCAACGAAGAGGATTTGAAAGCAAGGCAGAATTGCAGGAAACAGATTTCAGGAGGTAGATTCGACTCGCCTTTAAAGCACATGAAAAGCGGCAAAACGTTGACAATGATGCCCTTGGCCAAAAAGGGCGTATGCGTTTTTTGCTGAATATATTCAGGAAAAAACGCATACGCCCTTTTTGGCCAACCAAGCAAACCGGAAGTGCAAATCAGCACTACAAAGAAGTCTCGCTTGCCATCGGTCAAAAGGGCCACGCTGCAAAAAGAGTAAACACCAGAAATGCAGGACAGGCCATGGAGACATGGGAGCCTTGCTAGGCTGAGGGGTGGGATGTCAATTGCCAACAGCCACTCTGGAGAAGTGTACGGTGTGTCCTGAAACATGTAATAAACACAGCTTACAGAGCATAGGGCACTTCCACTCATGGGCGTATAAATTGGGAAAACTAAAAATCAACAAGACACAGGCACCCCAAAGTTTAGGGCTGCTCTGTGTACAAGAACCTCCACTTAGCTACACCTTAAGTATCCCAGGAAAGAGAAAAATGGATAAAGAAGTTGTGGTACTTAGGCACAATGGAATATCACTCAGCCATGAAATCAATGTCATAAGGCTAGTAGCAGCATGATGAGTGGATTTAGGGACGAGGATTCTAAGTGAAATAAGTCACACAGAAAAAGACTCTTATCCTAAGATATCACTTATAGAGGGCATGTCGAAATCGCTACACTTGAACTGAATTACAAAACAGAACAGAGTCACACATTTAGAAGACACACTATGGCTGCTTAACGGGAAAGGTGAGGTGGGCTGATGCATAAAACAAGGGTTTGAAATTAGCTCACATACCGTTCCATAAGCCAAATATGTAACAGACAAGACCTCCTCCCTGCTCAGTGAACTGGACTCAACACCCCCTATTCACCGCACAAGAATATATCTGACTATCAAGAATCTTAAAACCTATGTATTGATATCTCTCTGGAGTTGAATCAAGAGGGTGTAAAGCGGCATAAACACAGCAGGGAAAAGCAGCTCAACCCCATTATCAAAATAAATTACTTAAAATGAACGCCATAAAACAAAGACAGTGAAAGAGAGAGAAATTCTTACAAAATCCGTTCGGAGGCTCTGATGCAACCTGGATTGACCATATCTAGACCCACAGCTGGATGAGACAAAAGGCTGGACAATCTTGGGGCTGAGAGGATTGGTGAGGTTGGGTGAGCAAACGCAGACTGTTTAAAGCAATACCGCGTGGTACCCACCCCATGCGTCCCAAATCTCCAGGTTCAAGGGCATCTTCCTACATCGAAAACATGCCTGGGAAACCCAGAAGATGGTACACCGTGTGATCGGGAAAGGTTTCTAAAACGCACCTCATTTCTCCTCTCCTTGTGCTCGGGTTCGCCATTCCAGCCGCTTTACTAACAATCTCCCTACTTGGAGAATCAGCACCTGGAACCTCCTGTTTGTTTCGTACAGGTTGCAATTTGTCCTGAGGATGAACGGGAAGACGGGGAACCAACGAGAGTCTAGCTCTAGGTGTTGGGACAGGCACAGGTCACTCTATTTCCCCATCAGGAAGAAGAATGAAGCACAGGCTCAGCCTGCCTCCCGGAACCAGAATAGGGCCTGAAGCAATCCTGCGCTTTTGCGGCCAGCTCCCAAAAAAGCGAGTTGACAAATGGAGCTCAGGGCCACTGCAATTCACAAACCTGCAGAGTTATAAATGATAACTCTCGTCCACAAATATATTGAGGGAAGGCAATGAAGAAGATTTGAAAGCAAGGCAGAATTGCAGGAAACAGATTTCAGGAGGTAGATTCGACTCGCCTTTAAAGCACATGAAAAGCAGCAAAACGTTGACAATGATGCCCTTGGCCAAAAAGGGCGTATGCGTTTTTTCCTGAATATATTCAGGAAAAAACGCATACGCCCTTTTTGGCCAACCAAGCAAGCCGGAAGTGCAAATCAGCACTACAAAGAAGTCTCGCTTGCCATCGGTCAAAAGGGCCATGCTGCCAAAAGTGTAAAAACCAGAAATTCAGGACAGGCCATGGAGACATGGGAGCCTTGCTACGCTGATGGGCAGCATGCCAATTGTCAACAGCCACTCTGGAGAAGTGTACGGTGTGTCCTGAATCATGTAATAAACACAGCTTACAGAGCATAGGGCACTTCCACTCATGGGCGTATAAATTGGGAAAACTAAAAATCAACAAGACACAGGCACCCCAAAGTTTCCGGCTGCTCTGTGTACAAGAACCTCCACTTAGGTACACCTTAAACATGCCAGGAAAGAGAAAAATGGATAAAGAAGTTGTGGTACTTAGGCACAATGGAATATCACTCAGCCATGAAATCAATGTCATAAGGCTAGTAGCAGCATGATGAGTGGATTTAGGGACGAGGATTCTAAGTGAAATAAGTCACACAGAAAAAGACTCTTATCCTAAGATATCACTTATAGAGGGCATGTGAAAATCGCTACACTTGAAGTGAATTACAAAACAGAACAGAGTCACATATTTAGAAGACACACTATGGCTGCTTAACGGGAAAGGTGAGGTGGGGTGATGCATAAAGCAAGGGTTTGAAATTAGCTCACATACCGTTCCATAAGCCAAATATGTAACAGACAAGACCTCCTCCCTGCTCAGTGAACTGGACTCAACACCCCCTATTCACCGCAAAAGAATATATCTGACTAGCAAGAATCTTAAAACCTATGTATTGATATCTCTCTGGAGTTGAATCAAGAGGGTGTAAAGCGGCATAAACACAGCAGGGAAAAGCAGCTCAACCCCATTATCAAAATAAATTACTTAAAATGAACGCCATAAAACAAAGACAGTGAAAGAGAGAGAAATTCTTACAAAATCCGTTCGGAGGCTCTGATGCAACCTGGATTGACCATATCTAGACCCACAACTGGATGAGACATAAGGCTGGACACTCTTGGGGCTGAGAGGTTTGGTGAGGTTGGGTGAGGAAACGCAGACCCTTTAAAGTAATACCGCGGGGTACCCACCCCATGGGTCCCAAATCTCCAGGTTCAAGGGCATCTTCCTACATTGAAAACGTGCATGGGAAACCCAGAAGATGGTACAGCGTGTGATCGGGAAAGGTTTCTAAAACGCACCTCATTTCTCCTCTCCTTGTGCTCGGGTTCGCCATTCCAGCCGCTTTACTAACAATCTCCCTACTTGGAGAATCAGCACCTTGAAGCTCCTGTTTCTTTCGTACAGGTTGCAATTTGTCCTGAGGATGAACGGGAAGAGGGGGAACCAACGAGAGACTAGCTCTAGGTGTTGGGACAGGCACAGGTCACTCTATTTCCCCATCAGGAAGAAGAATGAAGCACAGGCTCAGCCTGCCCCCCGGAACCAGAATAGGGCCTGAAGCAATCCTGCGCTTTTGCGGCCAGCTCCCAAAAAAGCGAGTTGACAAATGGAGCTCAGGGCCACTGCAATTCACAAACCTGCAGAGTTATAAATGATAACTCTTGTCCACAAATATATTGAGGGAAGGCAACGAAGAGGATTTGAAAGCAAGGCAGAATTGCAGGAAACAGATTTCAGGAGGTAGATTCGACTCGCCTTTAAAGCACATGAAAAGCGGCAAAACGTTGACAATGATGCCCTTGGCCAAAAAGGGCGTATGCGTTTTTTGCTGAATATATTCAGAAAAAAACGCATACGCCCTTTTTGGCCAACCAAGCAAGCCGGAAGTGCAAATCAGCACTACAAAGAAGTCTCGCTTGCCATCAGTCAAAAGGGCCACGCTGCAAAAAGAGTAAACACCAGAAATGCAGGACAGGCCATGGAGACATGGGAGCCTTGCTAGGCTGAGAGGTGGGATGTCAATTGCCAACAGCCACTCTGGAGAAGTGTACGGTGTGTCCTGAAACATGTAATAAACACAGCTTACAGAGCATAGGGCACTTCCACTCATGGGCGTATAAATTGGGAAAATTAAAATCAACAAGACACAGGCACCCCAAAGTTTAGGGCTGCTCTGTGTACAAGAACCTCCACTTAGCTACACCTTAAGTATCCCAGGAAAGAGAAAAATGGATAAAGAAGTTGTGGTACTTAGGCACAATGGAATATCACTCAGCCATGAAATCAATGTCATAAGGCTAGTAGCAGCATGATGAGTGGATTTAGGGACGAGGATTCTAAGTGAAATAAGTCACACAGAAAAAGACTCTTATCCTAAGATATCACTTATAGAGGGCATGTCGAAATCGCTACACTTGAACTGAATTACAAAACAGAACAGAGTCACACATTTAGAAGACACACTATGGCTGCTTAACGGGAAAGGTGAGGTGGGGTGATGCATAAAACAAGGGTTTGAAATTAGCTCACATACCGTTCCATAAGCCAAATATGTAACAGACAAGACCTCCTCCCTGCTCAGTGAACTGGACTCAACACCCCCTATTCACCGCACAAGAATATATCTGACTAGCAAGAATCTTAAAACCTATGTATTGATATCTCTCTGGAGTTGAATCAAGAGGGTGTAAAGTGGCATAAACACAGCAGGGAAAAGCAGCTCAACCCCATTATCAAAATAAATTACTTAAAATGAACGCCATAAAACAAAGACAGTGAAAGAGAGAGAAATTCTTACAAAATCCGTTCGGAGGCTCTGATGCAACCCGAATTGACCATATCTAGACCCACAGCTGGATGAGACATAAGGCTGGACACTCTTGGGGCTGAGAGGTTTGGTGAGGTTGGGTGAGGAAACGCAGACCCTTTAAAGTAATACCGCGGGGTACCCACCCCATGGGTCCCAAATCTCCAGGTTCAAGGGCATCTTCCTACATTGAAAACGTGCATGGGAAACCCAGAAGATGGTACAGCGTGTGATCGGGAAAGGTTTCTAAAACGCACCTCATTTCTCCTCTCCTTGTGCTCGGGTTCGCCATTCCAGCCGCTTTACTAACAATCTCCCTACTTGGAGAATCAGCACCTTGAAGCTCCTGTTTGTTTCGTACAGGTTGCAATTTGTCCTGAGGATGAACGGGAAGAGGGGGAACCAACGAGAGACTAGCTCTAGGTGTTGGGACAGGCACAGGTCACTCTATTTCCCCATCAGGAAGAAGAATGAAGCACAGGCTCAGCCTGCCCCCTGGAACCAGAATAGGGCCTGAAGCAATCCTGCGCTTTTGCGGCCAGCTCCCAAAAAAGCGAGTTGACAAATGGAGCTCAGGGCCACTGCAATTCACAAACCTGCAGAGTTATAAATGATAACTCTTGTCCACAAATATATTGAGGGAAGGCAACGAAGAGGATTTGAAAGCAAGGCAGAATTGCAGGAAACAGATTTCAGGAGGTAGATTCGACTCGCCTTTAAAGCACATGAAAAGCGGCAAAACGTTGACAATGATGCCCTTGGCCAAAAAGGGCGTATGCGTTTTTTGCTGAATATATTCAGGAAAAAACGCATACGCCGTTTTTGGCCAACCAAGCAAGCCGGAAGTGCAAATCAGCACTACAAAGAAGTCTCGCTTGCCATCGGTCAAAAGGGCCATGCTGCGAAAAGAGTAAACACCAGAAATGCAGGACAGGCCATGGAGACATGGGAGCCTTGCTAGGCTGAGGGGTGGGATGTCAATTGCCAACAGCCACTCTGGAGAAGTGTACGGTGTGTCCTGAAACATGTAATAAACACAGCTTACAGAGCATAGGGCACTTCCACTCATGGGCGTATAAATTGGGAAAACTAAAAATCAACAAGACACAGGCACCCCAAAGTTTAGGGCTGCTCTGTGTACAAGAACCTCCACTTAGCTACACCTTAAGTATCCCAGGAAAGAGAAAAATGGATAAAGAAGTTGTGGTACTTAGGCACAATGGAATATCACTCAGCCATGAAATCAATGTCATAAGGCTAGTAGCAGCATGATGAGTGGATTTAGGGACGAGGATTCTAAGTGAAATAAGTCACACAGAAAAAGACTCTTATCCTAAGATATCACTTATAGAGGGCATGTCGAAATCGCTACACTTGAACTGAATTACAAAACAGAACAGAGTCACACATTTAGAAGACACACTATGGCTGCTTAACGGGAAAGGTGAGGTGGGGTGATGCATAAAACAAGGGTTTGAAATTAGCTCACATACCGTTCCATAAGCCAAATATGTAACAGACAAGACCTCCTTCCTGCTCAGTGAACTGGACTCAACACCCTCTATTCACCGCACAAGAATATATCTGACTAGCAAGAATCTTAAAACCTATGTATTGATATCTCTCTGGAGTTGAATCAAGAGGGTGTAAAGCGGCATAAACACAGCAGGGAAAAGCAGCTCAACCCCATTATCAAAATAAATTACTTAAAATGAACGCCATAAAACAAAGACAGTGAAAGAGAGAGAAATTCTTACAAAATCCGTTCGGAGGCTCTGATGCAACCTGGATTGACCATATCTAGACCCACAGCTGGATGAGACAAAAGGCTGGACAATCTTGGGGCTGAGAGGATTGGTGAGGTTGGGTGAGCAAACGCAGACCGTTTAAAGTAATACCGCGTGGTACCCACGCCATGGGTCCCAAATCTCCAGGTTCAAGGGCATCTTCCTACATCGAAAACATGCCTGGGAAACCCAGAAGATGGTACACCGTGTGATCGGGAAAGGTTTCTAAAACGCACCTCATTTCTCCTCTCCTTGTGCTCGGGTTCGCCATTCCAGCCGCTTTACTAACAATCTCCCTGCTTGGAGAATCAGCACCTTGAAGCTCCTGTTTCTTTCGTACAGGTTGCAATTTGTCCTGAGGATGAACGGGAATAGGGGGAACCAACGAGAGACTAGCTCTAGGTGTTGGGACAGGCACAGGTCACTCTATTTCCCCATCAGGAAGAAGAATGAAGCACAGGCTCAGCCTGCCTCCCGGAACCAGAATAGGGCCTGAAGCAATCCTGCGCTTTTGCGGCCAGCTCCCAAAAAAGCGAGTGGACAAATGGAGCTCAGGGCCACTGCAATTCACAAACCTGCAGAGTTATAAATGATAACTCTCGTCCACAAATATATTGAGGGAAGGCAACGAAGAGGATTTGAAAGCAAGGCAGAATTGCCGGAAACAGATTTCAGGAGGTAGATTCGACTCGCCTTTAAAGCACATGAAAAGCGGCAAAACGTTGACAATGATGCCCTTGGCCAAAAAGGGCGTATGCGTTTTTTCCTGAATATATTCAGGAAAAAACGCATACGCCCTTTTTGGCCAACCAAGCAAGCCGGAAGTGCAAATCAGCACTACAAAGAAGTCTCGCTTGCCATCGGTCAAAAGGGCCATGCTGCCAAAAGTGTAAAAACCAGAAATGCAGGACAGGCCATGGAGACATGGGAGCCTTGCTACGCTGATGGGCAGCATGCCAATTGTCAACAGCCACTCTGGAGAAGTGTACGGTGTGTCCTGAAACATGTAATAAACACAGCTTACAGAGCATAGGGCACTTCCACTCATGGGCGTATAAATTGGGAAAACTAAAAATCAACAAGACACAGGCACCCCAAAGTTTCCGGCTGCTCTGTGTACAAGATCCTCCACTTAGGTACACCTTAAACATGCCAGGAAAGAGAAAAATGGATAAAGAAGTTGTGGTACTTAGGCACAATGGAATATCACTCAGCCATGAAATCAATGTCATAAGGCTAGTAGCAGCATGATGAGTGGATTTAGGGACGAGGATTCTAAGTGAAATAAGTCACACAGAAAAAGACTCTTATCCTAAGATATCACTTATAGAGGGCATGTCGAAATCGCTACACTTGAACTGAATTACAAAACAGAACAGAGTCACATATTTAGAAGACACACTATGGCTGCTTAACGGGAAAGGTGAGGTGGGGTGATGCATAAAACAAGGGTTTGAAATTAGCTCACATACCGTTCCATAAGCCAAATATGTAACAGACAAGACCTCCTCCCTGCTCAGTGAACTGGACTCAACACCCCCTATTCACCGCACAAGAATATATCTGACTAGCAAGAATCTTAAAACCTATGTATTGATATCTCTCTGGAGTTGAATCAAGAGGGTGTAAAGCGGCATAAACACAGCAGGGAAAAGCAGCTCAACCCCATTATCAAAATAAATTACTTAAAATGAACGCCATAAAACAAAGACAGTGAAAGAGAGAGAAATTCTTACAAAATCCGTTCGGAGGCTCTGATGCAACCTGGATTGACCATATCTAGACCCACAGCTGGATGAGACAAAAGGCTGGACAATTTTGGGGCTGAGAGGATTGGTGAGGTTGGGTGAGCAAACGCAGACTGTTTAAAGTAATACCGCGTGGTACCCACCCCATGCGTCCCAAATCTCCAGGTTCAAGGGCATCTTCCTACATCGAAAACATGCCTGGGAAACCCAGAAGATGGTACACCGTGTGATCGGGAAAGGTTTCTAAAACGCACCTCATTTCTCCTCTCCTTGTGCTCGGGTTCGCCATTCCAGCCGCTTTACTAACAATCTCCCTACTTGGAGAATCAGCACCTGGAACCTCCTGTTTGTTTCGTACAGGTTGCAATTTGTCCTGAGGATGAACGGGAAGACGGGGAACCAACGAGAGTCTAGCTCTAGGTGTTGGGACAGGCACAGGTCACTCTATTTCCCCATCAGGAAGAAGAATGAAGCACAGGCTCAGCCTGCCTCCCGGAACCAGAATAGGGCCTGAAGCAATCCTGCGCTTTTGCGGCCAGCTCCCAAAAAAGCGAGTTGACAAATGGAGCTCAGGGCCACTGCAATTCACAAACCTGCAGAGTTATAAATGATAACTCTCGTCCACAAATATATTGAGGGAAGGCAATGAAGAAGATTTGAAAGCAAGGCAGAATTGCAGGAAACAGATTTCAGGAGGTAGATTCGACTCGCCTTTAAAGCACATGAAAAGCAGCAAAACGTTGACAATGATGCCCTTGGCCAAAAAGGGCGTATGCGTTTTTTCCTGAATATATTCAGGAAAAAACGCATACGCCCTTTTTGGCCAACCAAGCAAGCCGGAAGTGCAAATCAGCACTACAAAGAAGTCTCGCTTGCCATCGGTCAAAAGGGCCATGCTGCCAAAAGTGTAAAAACCAGAAATTCAGGACAGGCCATGGAGACATGGGAGCCTTGCTACGCTGATGGGCAGCATGCCAATTGTCAACAGCCACTCTGGAGAAGTGTACGGTGTGTCCTGAATCATGTAATAAACACAGCTTACAGAGCATAGGGCACTTCCACTCATGGGCGTATAAATTGGGAAAACTAAAAATCAACAAGACACAGGCACCCCAAAGTTTCCGGCTGCTCTGTGTACAAGAACCTCCACTTAGGTACACCTTAAACATGCCAGGAAAGAGAAAAATGGATAAAGAAGTTGTGGTACTTAGGCACAATGGAATATCACTCAGCCATGAAATCAATGTCATAAGGCTAGTAGCAGCATGATGAGTGGATTTAGGGACGAGGATTCTAAGTGAAATAAGTCACACAGAAAAAGACAGTTATCCTAAGATATCACTTATAGAGGGCATGTGAAAATCGCTACACTTGAAGTGAATTACAAAACAGAACAGAGTCACATATTTAGAAGACACACTATGGCTGCTTAACGGGAAAGGTGAGGTGGGGTGATGCATAAAGCAAGGGTTTGAAATTAGCTCACATACCGTTCCATAAGCCAAATATGTAACAGACAAGACCTCCTCCCTGCTCAGTGAACTGGACTCAACACCCCCTATTCACCGCACAAGAATATATCTGACTAGCAAGAATCTTAAAACCTATGTATTGATATCTCTCTGGAGTTGAATCAAGAGGGTGTAAAGCGGCATAAACACAGCAGGGAAAAGCAGCTCAACCCCATTATCAAAATAAATTACTTAAAATGAACGCCATAAAACAAAGACAGTGAAAGAGAGAGAAATTCTTACAAAATCCGTTCGGAGGCTCTGATACAACCTGGATTGACCATATCTAGACCCACAGCTGGATGAGACAAAAGGCTGGACAATCTTGGGGCTGAGAGGATTGGTGAGGTTGGGTGAGCAAACGCAGACCGTTTAAAGTAATACCGCGGGGTACCCACCCCATGGGTCCCAAATCTCCAGGTTCAAGGGCATCTTCCTACATCGAAAACATGCCTGGGAAACCCAGAAGATGGTACACCGTGTGATCGGGAAAGGTTTCTAAAACGCACCTCATTTCTCCTCTCCTTGTGCTCGGGTTCGCCATTCCAGCCGCTTTACTAACAATCTCCCTACTTGGAGAATCAGCACCTTGAAGCTCCTGTTTCTTTCGTACAGGTTGCAATTTGTCCTGAGGATGAACGGGAAGAGGGGGAACCAACGAGAGACTAGCTCTAGGTGTTGGGACAGGCACAGGTCACTCTATTTCCCCATCAGGAAGAAGAATGAAGCACAGGCTCAGCCTGCCCCCCGGAACCAGAATAGGGCCTGAAGCAATCCTGCGCTTTTGCGGCCAGCTCCCAAAAAAGCGAGTTGACAAATGGAGCTCAGGGCCACTGCAATTCACAAACCTGCAGAGTTATAAATGATAACTCTCGTCCACAAATATATTGAGGGAAGGCAACGAAGAGGATTTGAAAGCAAGGCAGAATTGCAGGAAACAGATTTCAGGAGGTAGATTCGACTCGCCTTTAAAGCACATGAAAAGCGGCAAAACGTTGACAATGATGCCCTTGGCCAAAAAGGGCGTATGCGTTTTTTGCTGAATATATTCAGGAAAAAACGCATACGCCCTTTTTGGCCAACCAAGCAAGCCGGAAGTGCAAATCAGCACTACAAAGAAGTCTCGCTTGCCATCGGTCAAAAGGGCCACGCTGCAAAAAGAGTAAACACCAGAAATGCAGGACAGGCCATGGAGACATGGGAGCCTTGCTAGGCTGAGGGGTGGGATGTCAATTGCCAACAGCCACTCTGGAGAAGTGTACGGTGTGTCCTGAAACATGTAATAAACACAGCTTACAGAGCATAGGGCACTTCCACTCATGGGCGTATAAATTGGGAAAACTAAAAATCAACAAGACACAGGCACCCCAAAGTTTAGGGCTGCTCTGTGTACAAGAACCTCCACTTAGCTACACCTTAAGTATCCCAGGAAAGAGAAAAATGGATAAAGAAGTTGTGGTACTTAGGCACAATGGAATATCACTCAGCCATGAAATCAATGTCATAAGGCTAGTAGCAGCATGATGAGTGGATTTAGGGACGAGGATTCTAAGTGAAATAAGTCACACAGAAAAAGACTCTTATCCTAAGATATCACTTATAGAGGGCATGTCGAAATCGCTACACTTGAACTGAATTACAAAACAGAACAGAGTCACACATTTAGAAGACACACTATGGCTGCTTAACGGGAAAGGTGAGGTGGGCTGATGCATAAAACAAGGGTTTGAAATTAGCTCACATACCGTTCCATAAGCCAAATATGTAACAGACAAGACCTCCTCCCTGCTCAGTGAACTGGACTCAACACCCCCTATTCACCGCACAAGAATATATCTGACTAGCAAGAATCTTAAAACCTATGTATTGATATCTCTCTGGAGTTGAATCAAGAGGGTGTAAAGCGGCATAAACACAGCAGGGAAAAGCAGCTCAACCCCATTATCAAAATAAATTACTTAAAATGAACGCCATAAAACAAAGACAGTGAAAGAGAGAGAAATTCTTACAAAATCCGTTCGGAGGCTCTGATGCAACCTGGATTGACCATATCTAGACCCACAGCTGGATGAGACAAAAGGCTGGACAATCTTGGGGCTGAGAGGATTGGTGAGGTTGGGTGAGCAAACGCAGACTGTTTAAAGTAATACCGCGTGGTACCCACCCCATGGGTCCCAAATCTCCAGGTTCAAGGGCATCTTCCTACATCGAAAACATGCCTGGGAAACCCAGAAGATGGTACACCGTGTGATCGGGAAAGGTTTCTAAAACGCACCTCATTTCTCCTCTCCTTGTGCTCGGGTTCGCCATTCCAGCCGCTTTACTAACAATCTCCCTACTTGGAGAATCAGCACCTGGAACCTCCTGTTTGTTTCGTACAGGTTGCAATTTGTCCTGAGGATGAACGGGAAGACGGGGAACCAACGAGAGACTAGCTCTAGGTGTTGGGACAGGCACAGGTCACTCTATTTCCCCATCAGGAAGAAGAATGAAGCACAGGCTCAGCCTGCCTCCCGGAACCAGAATAGGGCCTGAAGCAATCCTGCGCTTTTGCGGCCAGCTCCCAAAAATGCGAGTTGACAAATGGAGCTCAGGGCCACTGCAATTCACAAACCTGCAGAGTTATAAATGATAACTCTCGTCCACAAATATATTGAGGGAAGGCAATGAAGAGGATTTGAAAGCAAGGCAGAATTGCAGGAAACAGATTTCAGGAGGTAGATTCGACTCGCCTTTAAAGCACATGAAAAGCAGCAAAACGTTGACAATGATGCCCTTGGCCAAAAAGGGCGTATGCGTTTTTTGCTGAATATATTCAGGAAAAAACGCATACGCCCTTTTTGGCCAACCAAGCAAGCCGGAAGTGCAAATCAGCACTACAAAGAAGTCTCGCTTGCCATCGGTCAAAAGGGCCACGCTGCGAAAAGAGTAAACACCAGAAATGCAGGACAGGCCATGGAGACATGGGAGCCTTGCTAGGCTGAGGGGTGGGATGTCAATTGCCAACAGCCACTCTGGAGAAGTGTACGGTGTGTCCTGAAACATGTAATAAACACAGCTTACAGAGCATAGGGCACTTCCACTCATGGGCGTATAAATTGGGAAAACTAAAAATCAACAAGACACAGGCACCCCAAAGTTTAGGGCTGCTCTGTGTACAAGAACCTCCACTTAGCTACACCTTAAGTATCCCAGGAAAGAGAAAAATGGATAAAGAAGTTGTGGTACTTAGGCACAATGGAATATCACTCAGCCATGAAATCAATGTCATAAGGCTAGTAGCAGCATGATGAGTAGATTTAGGGACGAGGATTCTAAGTGAAATAAGTCACACAGAAAAAGACTCTTATCCTAAGATATCACTTATAGAGGGCATGTCGAAATCGCTACACTTGAACTGAATTACAAAACAGAACAGAGTCACACATTTAGAAGACACACTATGGCTGCTTAACGGGAAAGGTGAGGTGGGCTGATGCATAAAACAAGGGTTTGAAATTAGCTCACATACCGTTCCATAAGCCAAATATGTAACAGACAAGACCTCCTCCCTGCTCAGTGAACTGGACTCAACACCCCCTATTCACCGCACAAGAATATATCTGACTATCAAGAATCTTAAAACCTATGTATTGATATCTCTCTGGAGTTGAATCAAGAGGGTGTAAAGCGGCATAAACACAGCAGGGAAAAGCAGCTCAACCCCATTATCAAAATAAATTACTTAAAATGAACGCCATAAAACAAAGACAGTGAAAGAGAGAGAAATTCTTACAAAATCCGTTCGGAGGCTCTGATACAACCTGGATTGACCATATCTAGACCCACAGCTGGATGAGACAAAAGGCTGGACAATCTTGGGGCTGAGAGGATTGGTGAGGTTGGGTGAGCAAACGCAGACCGTTTAAAGTAATACCGCGTGGTACCCACCCCATGGGTCCCAAATCTCCAGGTTCAAGGGCATCTTCCTACATCGAAAACATGCCTGGGAAACCCAGAAGATGGTACACCGTGTGATCGGGAAAGGTTTCTAAAACGCACCTCATTTCTCCTCTCCTTGTGCTCGGGTTCGCCATTCCAGCCGCTTTACTAACAATCTCCCTACTTGGAGAATCAGCACCTTGAAGCTCCTGTTTCTTTCGTACAGGTTGCAATTTGTCCTGAGGATGAACGGGAAGAGGGGGAACCAACGAGAGACTAGCTCTAGGTGTTGGGACAGGCACAGGTCACTCTATTTCCCCATCAGGAAGAAGAATGAAGCACAGGCTCAGCCTGCCCCCCGGAACCAGAATAGGGCCTGAAGCAATCCTGCGCTTTTGCGGCCAGCTCCCAAAAAAGCGAGTTGACAAATGGAGCTCAGGGCCACTGCAATTCACAAACCTGCAGAGTTATAAATGATAACTCTCGTCCACAAATATATTGAGGGAAGGCAACGAAGAGGATTTGAAAGCAAGGCAGAATTGCAGGAAACAGATTTCAGGAGGTAGATTCGACTCGCCTTTAAAGCACATGAAAAGCGGCAAAACGTTGACAATGATGCCCTTGGCCAAAAAGGGCGTATGCGTTTTTTGCTGAATATATTCAGGAAAAAACGCATACGCCCTTTTTGGCCAACCAAGCAAGCCGGAAGTGCAAATCAGCACTACAAAGAAGTCTCGCTTGCCATCGGTCAAAAGGGCCACGCTGCAAAAAGAGTAAACACCAGAAATGCAGGACAGGCCATGGAGACATGGGAGCCTTGCTAGGCTGAGGGGTGGGATGTCAATTGCCAACAGCCACTCTGGAGAAGTGTACGGTGTGTCCTGAAACATGTAATAAACACAGCTTACAGAGCATAGGGCACTTCCACTCATGGGCGTATAAATTGGGAAAACTAAAAATCAACAAGACACAGGCACCCCAAAGTTTAGGGCTGCTCTGTGTACAAGAACCTCCACTTAGCTACACCTTAAGTATCCCAGGAAAGAGAAAAATGGATAAAGAAGTTGTGGTACTTAGGCACAATGGAATATCACTCAGCCATGAAATCAATGTCATAAGGCTAGTAGCAGCATGATGAGTGGATTTAGGGACGAGGATTCTAAGTGAAATAAGTCACACAGAAAAAGACTCTTATCCTAAGATATCACTTATAGAGGGCATGTCGAAATCGCTACACTTGAACTGAATTACAAAACAGAACAGAGTCACACATTTAGAAGACACACTATGGCTGCTTAACGGGAAAGGTGAGGTGGGCTGATGCATAAAACAAGGGTTTGAAATTAGCTCACATACCGTTCCATAAGCCAAATATGTAACAGACAAGACCTCCTCCCTGCTCAGTGAACTGGACTCAACACCCCCTATTCACCGCACAAGAATATATCTGACTAGCAAGAATCTTAAAACCTATGTATTGATATCTCTCTGGGGTTGAATCAAGAGGGTGTAAAGCGGCATAAACACAGCAGGGAAAAGCAGCTCAACCCCATTATCAAAATAAATTACTTAAAATGAACGCCATAAAACAAAGACAGTGAAAGAGAGAGAAATTCTTACAAAATCCGTTCGGAGGCTCTGATTCAACCTGGATTGACCATATCTAGACCCACAGCTGGATGAGACAAAAGGCTGGACAATCTTGGGGCTGAGAGGATTGGTGAGGTTGGGTGAGCAAACGCAGACTGTTTAAAGTAATACCGCGTGGTACCCACCCCATGCGTCCCAAATCTCCAGGTTCAAGGGCATCTTCCTACATCGAAAACATGCCTGGGAAACCCAGAAGATGGTACACCGTGTGATCGGGAAAGGTTTCTAAAACGCACCTCATTTCTCCTCTCCTTGTGCTCGGGTTCGCCATTCCAGCCGCTTTACTAACAATCTCCCTACTTGGAGAATCAGCACCTGGAACCTCCTGTTTGTTTCGTACAGGTTGCAATTTGTCCTGAGGATGAACGGGAAGACGGGGAACCAACGAGAGACTAGCTCTAGGTGTTGGGACAGGCACAGGTCACTCTATTTCCCCATCAGGAAGAAGAATGAAGCACAGGCTCAGCCTGCCCCCCGGAACCAGAATAGGGCCTGAAGCAATCCTGCGCTTTTGCGGCCAGCTCCCAAAAATGCGAGTTGACAAATGGAGCTCAGGGCCACTGCAATTCACAAACCTGCAGAGTTATAAATGATAACTCTCGTCCACAAATATATTGAGGGAAGGCAATGAAGAGGATTTGAAAGCAAGGCAGAATTGCAGGAAACAGATTTCAGGAGGTAGATTCGACTCGCCTTTAAAGCACATGAAAAGCAGCAAAACGTTGACAATGATGCCCTTGGCCAAAAAGGGCGTATGCGTTTTTTCCTGAATATATTCAGGAAAAAACGCATACGCCCTTTTTGGCCAACCAAGCAAGCCGGAAGTGCAAATCAGCACTACAAAGAAGTCTCGCTTGCCATCGGTCAAAAGGGCCACGCTGCGAAAAGAGTAAACACCAGAAATGCAGGACAGGCCATGGAGACATGGGAGCCTTGCTAGGCTGAGGGGTGGGATGTCAATTGCCAACAGCCACTCTGGAGAAGTGTACGGTGTGTCCTGAAACATGTAATAAACACAGCTTACAGAGCATAGGGCACTTCCACTCATGGGCGTATAAATTGGGAAAACTAAAAATCAACAAGACACAGGCACCCCAAAGTTTAGGGCTGCTCTGTGTACAAGAACCTCCACTTAGCTACACCTTAAGTATCCCAGGAAAGAGAAAAATGGATAAAGAAGTTGTGGTACTTAGGCACAATGGAATATCACTCAGCCATGAAATCAATGTCATAAGGCTAGTAGCAGCATGATGAGTGTATTTAGGGACGAGGATTCTAAGTGAAATAAGTCACACAGAAAAAGACTCTTATCCTAAGATATCACTTATAGAGGGCATGTCGAAATCGCTACACTTGAACTGAATTACAAAACAGAACAGAGTCACACATTTAGAAGACACACTATGGCTGCTTAACGGGAAAGGTGAGGTGGGCTGATGCATAAAACAAGGGTTTGAAATTAGCTCACATACCGTTCCATAAGCCAAATATGTAACAGACAAGACCTCCTCCCTGCTCAGTGAACTGGACTCAACACCCCCTATTCACCACACAAGAATATATCTGACTAGCAAGAATCTTAAAACCTATGTATTGATATCTCTCTGGAGTTGAATCAAGAGGGTGTAAAGCGGCATAAACACAGCAGGGAAAAGCAGCTCAACCCCATTATCAAAATAAATTACTTAAAATGAACGCCATAAAACAAAGACAGTGAAAGAGAGAGAAATTCTTACAAAATCCGTTCGGAGGCTCTGATGCAACCTGGATTGACCATATCTAGACCCACAGCTGGATGAGACAAAAGGCTGGACAATCTTGGGGCTGAGAGGATTGGTGAGGTTGGGTGAGCAAACGCAGACCGTTTAAAGTAATACCGCGTGGTACCCACGCCATGGGTCCCAAATCTCCAGGTTCAAGGGCATCTTCCTACATCGAAAACATGCCTGGGAAACCCAGAAGATGGTACACCGTGTGATCGGGAAAGGTTTCTAAAACGCACCTCATTTCTCCTCTCCTTGTGCTCGGGTTCGCCATTCCAGCCGCTTTACTAACAATCTCCCTACTTGGAGAATCAGCACCTTGAAGCTCCTGTTTCTTTCGTACAGGTTGCAATTTGTCCTGAGGATGAACGGGAAGAGGGGGAACCAACGAGAGACTAGCTCTAGGTGTTGGGACAGGCACAGGTCACTCTATTTCCCCATCAGGAAGAAGAATGAAGCACAGGCTCAGCCTGCCCCACGGAACCAGAATAGGGCCTGAAGCAATCCTGCGCTTTTGCGGCCAGCTCCCAAAAAAGCGAGTTGACAAATGGAGCTCAGGGCCACTGCAATTCACAAACCTGCAGAGTTATAAATGATAACTCTTGTCCACAAATATATTGAGGGAAGGCAACGAAGAGGATTTGAAAGCAAGGCAGAATTGCAGGAAACAGATTTCAGGAGGTAGATTCGACTCGCCTTTAAAGCACATGAAAAGCGGCAAAACGTTGACAATGATGCCCTTGGCCAAAAAGGGCGTATGCGTTTTTTGCTGAATATATTCAGGAAAAAACGCATACGCCCTTTTTGGCCAACCAAGCAAACCGGAAGTGCAAATCAGCACTACAAAGAAGTCTCGCTTGCCATCGGTCAAAAGGGCCACGCTGCAAAAAGAGTAAACACCAGAAATGCAGGACAGGCCATGGAGACATGGGAGCCTTGCTAGGCTGAGGGGTGGGATGTCAATTGCCAACAGCCACTCTGGAGAAGTGTACGGTGTGTCCTGAAACATGTAATAAACACAGCTTACAGAGCATAGGGCACTTCCACTCATGGGCGTATAAATTGGGAAAACTAAAAATCAACAAGACACAGGCACCCCAAAGTTTAGGGCTGCTCTGTGTACAAGAACCTCCACTTAGCTACACCTTAAGTATCCCAGGAAAGAGAAAAATGGATAAAGAAGTTGTGGTACTTAGGCACAATGGAATATCACTCAGCCATGAAATCAATGTCATAAGGCTAGTAGCAGCATGATGAGTGGATTTAGGGACGAGGATTCTAAGTGAAATAAGTCACACAGAAAAAGACTCTTATCCTAAGATATCACTTATAGAGGGCATGTCGAAATCGCTACACTTGAACTGAATTACAAAACAGAACAGAGTCACACATTTAGAAGACACACTATGGCTGCTTAACGGGAAAGGTGAGGTGGGCTGATGCATAAAACAAGGGTTTGAAATTAGCTCACATACCGTTCCATAAGCCAAATATGTAACAGACAAGACCTCCTCCCTGCTCAGTGAACTGGACTCAACACCCCCTATTCACCGCACAAGAATATATCTGACTAGCAAGAATCTTAAAACCTATGTATTGATATCTCTCTGGAGTTGAATCAAGAGGGTGTAAAGCGGCATAAACACAGCAGGGAAAAGCAGCTCAACCCCATTATCAAAATAAATTACTTAAAATGAACGCCATAAAACAAAGACAGTGAAAGAGAGAGAAATTCTTACAAAATCCGTTCGGAGGCTCTGATGCAACCTGGATTGACCATATCTAGACCCACAGCTGGATGAGACAAAAGGCTGGACAATCTTGGGGCTGAGAGGATTGGTGAGGTTGGGTGAGCAAACGCAGACCGTTTAAAGTAATACCGCGGGGTACCCACCCCATGGGTCCCAAATCTCCAGGTTCAAGGGCATCTTCCTACATCGAAAACATGCCTGGGAAACCCAGAAGATGGTACACCGTGTGATCGGGAAAGGTTTCTAAAACGCACCTCATTTCTCCTCTCCTTGTGCTCGGGTTCGCCATTCCAGCCGCTTTACTAACAATCTCCCTACTTGGAGAATCAGCACCTTGAAGCTCCTGTTTCTTTCGTACAGGTTGCAATTTGTCCTGAGGATGAACGGGAAGAGGGGGAACCAACGAGAGACTAGCTCTAGGTGTTGGGACAGGCACAGGTCACTCTATTTCCCCATCAGGAAGAAGAATGAAGCACAGGCTCAGCCTGCCCCCCGGAACCAGAATAGGGCCTGAAGCAATCCTGCGCTTTTGCGGCCAGCTCCCAAAAAAGCGAGTTGACAAATGGAGCTCAGGGCCACTGCAATTCACAAACCTGCAGAGTTATAAATGATAACTCTCGTCCACAAATATATTGAGGGAAGGCAACGAAGAGGATTTGAAAGCAAGGCAGAATTGCAGGAAACAGATTTCAGGAGGTAGATTCGACTCGCCTTTAAAGCACATGAAAAGCGGCAAAACGTTGACAATGATGCCCTTGGCCAAAAAGGGCGTATGCGTTTTTTGCTGAATATATTCAGGAAAAAACGCATACGCCCTTTTTGGCCAACCAAGCAAGCCGGAAGTGCAAATCAGCACTACAAAGAAGTCTCGCTTGCCATCGGTCAAAAGGGCCACGCTGCAAAAAGAGTAAACACCAGAAATGCAGGACAGGCCATGGAGACATGGGAGCCTTGCTAGGCTGAGGGGTGGGATGTCAATTGCCAACAGCCACTCTGGAGAAGTGTACGGTGTGTCCTGAAACATGTAATAAACACAGCTTACAGAGCATAGGGCACTTCCACTCATGGGCGTATAAATTGGGAAAACTAAAAATCAACAAGACACAGGCACCCCAAAGTTTAGGGCTGCTCTGTGTACAAGAACCTCCACTTAGCTACACCTTAAGTATCCCAGGAAAGAGAAAAATGGATAAAGAAGTTGTGGTACTTAGGCACAATGGAATATCACTCAGCCATGAAATCAATGTCATAAGGCTAGTAGCAGCATGATGAGTGGATTTAGGGACGAGGATTCTAAGTGAAATAAGTCACACAGAAAAAGACTCTTATCCTAAGATATCACTTATAGAGGGCATGTCGAAATCGCTACACTTGAACTGAATTACAAAACAGAACAGAGTCACACATTTAGAAGACACACTATGGCTGCTTAACGGGAAAGGTGAGGTGGGCTGATGCATAAAACAAGGGTTTGAAATTAGCTCACATACCGTTCCATAAGCCAAATATGTAACAGACAAGACCTCCTCCCTGCTCAGTGAACTGGACTCAACACCCCCTATTCACCGCACAAGAATATATCTGACTAGCAAGAATCTTAAAACCTATGTATTGATATCTCTCTGGAGTTGAATCAAGAGGGTGTAAAGCGGCATAAACACAGCAGGGAAAAGCAGCTCAACCCCATTATCAAAATAAATTACTTAAAATGAACGCCATAAAACAAAGACAGTGAAAGAGAGAGAAATTCTTACAAAATCCGTTCGGAGGCTCTGATGCAACCTGGATTGACCATATCTAGACCCACAGCTGGATGAGACATAAGGCTGGACACTCTTGGGGCTGAGAGGTTTGGTGAGGTTGGGTGAGGAAACGCAGACCCTTTAAAGTAATACCGCGGGGTACCCACCCCATGGGTCCCAAATCTCCAGGTTCAAGGGCATCTTCCTACATTGAAAACGTGCATGGGAAACCCAGAAGATGGTACAGCGTGTGATCGGGAAAGGTTTCTAAAACGCACCTCATTTCTCCTCTCCTTGTGCTCGGGTTCGCCATTCCAGCCGCTTTACTAACAATCTCCCTACTTGGAGAATCAGCACCTTGAAGCTCCTGTTTCTTTCGTACAGGTTGCAATTTGTCCTGAGGATGAACGGGAAGAGGGGGAACCAACGAGAGACTAGCTCTAGGTGTTGGGACAGGCACAGGTCACTCTATTTCCCCATCAGGAAGAAGAATGAAGCACAGGCTCAGCCTGCCCCCCGGAACCAGAATAGGGCCTGAAGCAATCCTGCGCTTTTGCGGCCAGCTCCCAAAAAAGCGAGTGGACAAATGGAGCTCAGGGCCACTGCAATTCACAAACCTGCAGAGTTATAAATGATAACTCTTGTCCACAAATATATTGAGGGAAGGCAACGAAGAGGATTTGAAAGCAAGGCAGAATTGCAGGAAACAGATTTCAGGAGGTAGATTCGACTCGCCTTTAAAGCACATGAAAAGCGGCAAAACGTTGACAATGATGCCCTTGGCCAAAAAGGGCGTATGCGTTTTTTGCTGAATATATTCAGGAAAAAACGCATACGCCCTTTTTGGCCAACCAAGCAAGCCGGAAGTGCAAATCAGCACTACAAAGAAGTCTCGCTTGCCATCGGTCAAAAGGGCCACGCTGCGAAAAGAGTAAACACCAGAAATGCAGGACAGGCCATGGAGACATGGGAGCCTTGCTAGGCTGAGGGGTGGGGTGTCAATTGCCAACAGCCACTCTGGAGAAGTGTACGGTGTGTCCTGAAACATGTAATAAACACAGCTTACAGAGCATAGGGCACTTCCACTCATGGGCGTATAAATTGGGAAAACTAAAAATCAACAAGACACAGGCACCCCAAAGTTTAGGGCTGCTCTGTGTACAAGAACCTCCACTTAGCTACACCTTAAGTATCCCAGGAAAGAGAAAAATGGATAAAGAAGTTGTGGTACTTAGGCACAATGGAATATCACTCAGCCATGAAATCAATGTCATAAGGCTAGTAGCAGCATGATGAGTGGATTTAGGGACGAGGATTCTAAGTGAAATAAGTCACACAGAAAAAGACTCTTATCCTAAGATATCACTTATAGAGGGCATGTCGAAATCGCTACACTTGAACTGAATTACAAAACAGAACAGAGTCACACATTTAGAAGACACACTATGGCTGCTTAACGGGAAAGATGAGGTGGGCTGATGCATAAAACAAGGGTTTGAAATTAGCTCACATACCGTTCCATAAGCCAAATATGTAACAGACAAGACCTCCTCCCTGTTCAGTGAACTGGACTCAACACCCCCTATTCACCGCACAAGAATATATCTGACTAGCAAGAATCTTAAAACCTATGTATTGATATCTCTCTGGAGTTGAATCAAGAGGGTGTAAAGCGGCATAAACACAGCAGGGAAAAGCAGCTCAACCCCATTATCAAAATAAATTACTTAAAATGAACGCCATAAAACAAAGACAGTGAAAGAGAGAGAAATTCTTACAAAATCCGTTCGGAGGCTCTGATGCAACCTGGATTGACCATATCTAGACCCACAGCTGGATGAGACAAAAGGCTGGACAATCTTGGGGCTGAGAGGATTGGTGAGGTTGGGTGAGCAAACACAGACTGTTTAAAGTAATACCGCGTGGTACCCACCCCATGGGTCCCAAATCTCCAGGTTCAAGGGCATCTTCCTACATCGAAAACATGCCTGGGAAACCCAGAAGATGGTACAGCGTGTGATCGGGAAAGGTTTCTAAAACGCACCTCATTTCTCCTCTCCTTGTGCTCGGGTTCGCCATTCCAGCCGCTTTACTAACAATCTCCCTACTTGGAGAATCAGCACCTGGAACCTCCTGTTTGTTTCGTACAGGTTGCAATTTGTCCTGAGGATGAACGGGAAGACGGGGAACCAACGAGAGACTAGCTCTAGGTGTTGGGACAGGCACAGGTCACTCTATTTCCCCATCAGGAAGAAGAATGAAGCACAGGCTCAGCCTGCCTCCCGGAACCAGAATAGGGCCTGAAGCAATCCTGCGCTTTTGCGGCCAGCTCCCAAAAAAGCGAGTTGACAAATGGAGCTCACGGCCACTGCAATTCACAAACCTGCAGAGTTATAAATGATAACTCTCGTCCACAAATATATTGAGGGAAGGCAACGAAGAGGATTTGAAAGCAAGGCAGAATTGCAGGAAACAGATTTCAGGAGGTAGATTCGACTCGCCTTTAAAGCACATGAAAAGCGGCAAAACGTTGACAATGATGCCCTTGGCCAAAAAGGGCGTATGCGTTTTTTCCTGAATATATTCAGGAAAAAACGCATACGCCCTTTTTGGCCAACCAAGCAAGCCGGAAGTGCAAATCAGCACTACAAAGAAGTCTCGCTTGCCATCGGTCAAAAGGGCCACGCTGCGAAAAGAGTAAACACCAGAAATGCACGACAGGCCATGGAGACATGGGAGCCTTGCTAGGCTGAGGGGTGGGATGTCAATTGCCAACAGCCACTCTGGAGAAGTGTACGGTGTGTCCTGAAACATGTAATAAACACAGCTTACAGAGCATAGGGCACTTCCACTCATGGGCGTATAAATTGGGAAAACTAAAAATCAACAAGACACAGGCACCCCAAAGTTTAGGGCTGCTCTGTGTACAAGAACCTCCACTTAGCTACACCTTAAGTATCCCAGGAAAGAGAAAAATGGATAAAGAAGTTGTGGTACTTAGGCACAATGGAATATCACTCAGCCATGAAATCAATGTCATAAGGCTAGTAGCAGCATGATGAGTGGATTTAGGGACGAGGATTCTAAGTGAAATAAGTCACACAGAAAAAGACTCTTATCCTAAGATATCACTTATAGAGGGCATGTCGAAATCGCTACACTTGAACTGAATTACAAAACAGAACAGAGTCACACATTTAGAAGACACACTATGGCTGCTTAACGGGAAAGGTGAGGTGGGCTGATGCATAAAACAAGGGTTTGAAATTAGCTCACATACCGTTCCATAAGCCAAATATGTAACAGACAAGACCTCCTCCCTGTTCAGTGAACTGGACTCAACACCCCCTATTCACCGCACAAGAATATATCTGACTAGCAAGAATCTTAAAACCTATGTATTGATATCTCTCTGGAGTTGAATCAAGAGGGTGTAAAGCGGCATAAACACAGCAGGGAAAAGCAGCTCAACCCCATTATCAAAATAAATTACTTAAAATGAACGCCATAAAACAAAGACAGTGAAAGAGAGAGAAATTCTTACAAAATCCGTTCGGAGGCTCTGATGCAACCTGGATTGACCATATCTAGACCCACAGCTGGATGAGACAAAAGGCTGGACAATCTTGGGGCTGAGAGGATTGGTGAGGTTGGGTGAGCAAACGCAGACTGTTTAAAGTAATACCGCGTGGTACCCACCCCATGGGTCCCAAATCTCCAGGTTCAAGGGCATCTTCCTACATTGAAAACATGCCTGGGAAACCCAGAAGATGGTACACCGTGTGATCGGGAAAGGTTTCTAAAACGCACCTCATTTCTCCTCTCCTTGTGCTCGGGTTCGCCATTCCAGCCGCTTTACTAACAATCTCCCTACTTGGAGAATCAGCACCTGGAACCTCCTGTTTGTTTCGTACAGGTTGCAATTTGTCCTGAGGATGAACGGGAAGACGGGGAACCAACGAGAGACTAGCTCTAGGTGTTGGGACAGGCACAGGTCACTCTATTTCCCCATCAGGAAGAAGAATGAAGCACAGGCTCAGCCTGCCTCCCGGAACCAGAATAGGGCCTGAAGCAATCCTGCGCTTTTGCGGCCAGCTCCCAAAAATGCGAGTTGACAAATGGAGCTCAGGGCCACTGCAATTCACAAACCTGCAGAGTTATAAATGATAACTCTCGTCCAAAAATATATTGAGGGAAGGCAATGAAGAGGATTTGAAAGCAAGGCAGAATTGCAGGAAACAGATTTCAGGAGGTAGATTCGACTCGCCTTTAAAGCACATGAAAAGCAGCAAAACGTTGACAATGATGCCCTTGGCCAAAAAGGGCGTATGCGTTTTTTCCTGAATATATTCAGGAAAAAACGCATACGCCCTTTTTGGCCAACCAAGCAAGCCGGAAGTGCAAATCAGCACTACAAAGAAGTCTCGCTTGCCATCGGTCAAAAGGGCCACGCTGCGAAAAGAGTAAACACCAGAAATGCAGGACAGGCCATGGAGACATGGGAGCCTTGCTAGGCTGAGGGGTGGGATGTCAATTGCCAACAGCCACTCTGGAGAAGTGTACGGTGTGTCCTGAAACATGTAATAAACACAGCTTACAGAGCATAGGGCACTTCCACTCATGGGCGTATAAATTGGGAAAACTAAAAATCAACAAGACACAGGCACCCCAAAGTTTAGGGCTGCTCTGTGTACAAGAACCTCCACTTAGCTACACCTTAAGTATCCCAGGAAAGAGAAAAATGGATAAAGAAGTTGTGGTACTTAGGCACAATGGAATATCACTCAGCCATGAAATCAATGTCATAAGGCTAGTAGCAGCATGATGAGTGGATTTAGGGACGAGGATTCTAAGTGAAATAAGTCACACAGAAAAAGACTCTTATCCTAAGATATCACTTATAGAGGGCATGTCGAAATCGCTACACTTGAACTGAATTACAAAACAGAACAGAGTCACACATTTAGAAGACACACTATGGCTGCTTAACGGGAAAGGTGAGGTGGGCTGATGCATAAAACAAGGGTTTGAAATTAGCTCACATACCGTTCCATAAGCCAAATATGTAACAGACAAGACCTCCTCCCTGCTCAGTGAACTGGACTCAACACCCCCTATTCACCGCACAAGAATATATCTGACTAGCAAGAATCTTAAAACCTATGTATTGATATCTCTCTGGAGTTGAATCAAGAGGGTGTAAAGCGGCATAAACACAGCAGGGAAAAGCAGCTCAACCCCATTATCAAAATAAATTACTTAAAATGAACGCCATAAAACAAAGACAGTGAAAGAGAGAGAAATTCTTACAAAATCCGTTCGGAGGCTCTGATGCAACCTGGATTGACCATATCTAGACCCACAGCTGGATGAGACAAAAGGCTGGACAATCTTGGGGCTGAGAGGATTGGTGAGGTTGGGTGAGCAAACGCAGACTGTTTAAAGTAATACCGCGTGGTACCCACCCCATGGGTCCCAAATCTCCAGGTTCAAGGGCATCTTCCTACATCGAAAACATGCCTGGGAAACCCAGAAGATGGTACACCGTGTGATCGGGAAAGGTTTCTAAAACGCACCTCATTTCTCCTCTCCTTGTGCTCGGGTTCGCCATTCCAGCCGCTTTACTAACAATCTCCCTACTTGGAGAATCAGCACCTTGAAGCTCCTGTTTCTTTCGTACAGGTTGCAATTTGTCCTGAGGATGAACGGGAAGAGGGGGAACCAACGAGAGACTAGCTCTAGGTGTTGGGACAGGCACAGGTCACTCTATTTCCCCATCAGGAAGAAGAATGAAGCACAGGCTCAGCCTGCCCCCCGGAACCAGAATAGGGCCTGAAGCAATCCTGCGCTTTTGCGGCCAGCTCCCAAAAAAGCGAGTTGACAAATGGAGCTCAGGGCCACTGCAATTCACAAACCTGCAGAGTTATAAATGATAACTCTCGTCCAAAAATATATTGAGGGAAGGCAACGAAGAGGATTTGAAAGCAAGGCAGAATTGCCGGAAACAGATTTCAGGAGGTAGATTCGACTCGCCTTTAAAGCACATGAAAAGCGGCAAAACGTTGACAATGATGCCCTTGGCCAAAAAGGGCGTATGCGTTTTTTCCTGAATATATTCAGGAAAAAACGCATACGCCCTTTTTGGCCAACCAAGCAAGCCGGAAGTGCAAATCAGCACTACAAAGAAGTCTCGCTTGCCATCGGTCAAAAGGGCCACGCTGCGAAAAGAGTAAACACCAGAAATGCAGGACAGGCCATGGAGACATGGGAGCCTTGCTAGGCTGAGGGGTGGGATGTCAATTGCCAACAGCCACTCTGGAGAAGTGTACGGTGTGTCCTGAAACATGTAATAAACACAGCTTACAGAGCATAGGGCACTTCCACTCATGGGCGTATAAATTGGGAAAACTAAAAATCAACAAGACACAGGCACCCCAAAGTTTCCGGCTGCTCTGTGTACAAGAACCTCCACTTAGCTACACCTTAAACATGCCAGGAAAGAGAAAAATGGATAAAGAAGTTGTGGTACTTAGGCACAATGGAATATCACTCAGCCATGAAATCAATGTCATAAGCCTAGTAGCAGCATGATGAGTGGATTTAGGGACGAGGATTCTAAGTGAAATAAGTCACACAGAAAAAGACAGTTATCCTAAGATATCACTTATAGAGGGCATGTGAAAATCGCTACACTTGAAGTGAATTACAAAACAGAACAGAGTCACACATTTAGAAGACACACTATGGCTGCTTAACGGGAAAGGTGAGGTGGGCTGATGCATAAACCAAGGGTTTGAAATTAGCTCACATACCGTTCCATAAGCCAAATATGTAACAGACAAGACCTCCTCCCTGCTCAGTGAACTGGACTCAACACCCCCTATTCACCGCACAAGAATATATCTGACTAGCAAGAATCTTAAAACCTATGTATTGATATCTCTCTGGAGTTGAATCAAGAGGGTGTAAAGCGGCATAAACACAGCAGGGAAAAGCAGCTCAACCCCATTATCAAAATAAATTACTTAAAATGAACGCCATAAAACAAAGACAGTGAAAGAGAGAGAAATTCTTACAAAATCCGTTCGGAGGCTCTGATGCAACCTGGATTGACCATATCTAGACCCACAGCTGGATGAGACATAAGGCTGGACACTCTTGGGGCTGAGAGGTTTGGTGAGGTTGGGTGAGGAAACGCAGACCCTTTAAAGTAATACCGCGGGGTACCCACCCCATGGGTCCCAAATCTCCAGGTTCAAGGGCATCTTCCTACATCGAAAACATGCCTGGGAAACCCAGAAGATGGTACACCGTGTGATCGGGAAAGGTTTCTAAAACGCACCTCATTTCTCCTCTCCTTGTGCTCGGGTTCGCCATTCCAGCCGCTTTACTAACAATCTCCCTACTTGGAGAATCAGCACCTGGAACCTCCTGTTTGTTTCGTACAGGTTGCAATTTGTTCTGAGGATGAACGGGAAGACGGGGAACCAATGAGAGACTAGCTCTAGGTGTTGGGACAGGCACAGGTCACTCTATTTCCCCATCAGGAAGAAGAATAAAGCACAGGCTCAGCCTGCCCCCCGGAACCAGAATAGGGCCTGAAGCAATCCTGCGCTTTTGCGGCCAGCTCCCAAAAAAGCGAGTTGACAAATGGAGCTCAGGGCCACTGCAATTCACAAACCTGCAGAGTTATAAATGATAACTCTCGTCCACAAATATATTGAGGGAAGGCAATGAAGAAGATTTGAAAGCAAGGCAGAATTGCAGGAAATAGATTTCAGGAGGTAGATTCGACTCGCCTTTAAAGCACATGAAAAGCAGCAAAACGTTGACAATGATGCCCTTGGCCAAAAAGGGCGTATGCGTTTTTTCCTGAATATATTCAGGAAAAAACGCATACGCCCTTTTTGGCCAACCAAGCAAGCCGGAAGTGCAAATCAGCACTACAAAGAAGTCTCGCTTGCCATCGGTCAATAGGGCCATGCTGCCAAAAGTGTAAAAACCAGAAATGCAGGACAGGCCATGGAGACATCGGAGCCTTGCTACGCTGATGGGCAGCATGCCAATTGTCAACAGCCACTCTGGAGAAGTGTACGGTGTGTCCTGAAACATGTAATAAACACAGCTTACAGAGCATAGGGCACTTCCACTCATGGGCGTATAAATTGGGAAAACTAAAAAGCAACAAGACACAGGCACCCCAAAGTTTCCGGCTGCTCTGTGTACAAGAACCTCCACTTAGGTACACCTTAAACATGCCAGGAAAGAGAAAAATGGATAAAGAAGTTGTGGTACTTAGGCACAATGGAATATCACTCAGCCATGAAATCAATGTCATAAGGCTAGTAGCAGCATGATGAGTGGATTTAGGGACGAGGATTCTAAGTGAAATAAGTCACACAGAAAAAGACAGTTATCCTAAGATATCACTTATAGAGGGCATGTGAAAATCGCTACACTTGAAGTGAATTACAAAACAGAACAGAGTCACATATTTAGAAGACACACTATGGCTGCTTAACGGGAAAGGTGAGGTGGGGTGATGCATAAAACAAGGGTTTGAAATTAGCTCACATACCGTTCCATAAGCCAAATATGTAACAGACAAGACCTCCTCCCTGCTCAGTGAACTGGACTCAACACCCCCTATTCACCGCACAAGAATATATCTGACTAGCAAGAATCTTAAAACCTATGTATTGATATCTCTCTGGAGTTGAATCAAGAGGGTGTAAAGCGGCATAAACACAGCAGGGAAAAGCAGCTCAACCCCATTATCAAAATAAATTACTTAAAATGAACGCCATAAAACAAAGACAGTGAAAGAGAGAGAAATTCTTACAAAATCCGTTCGGAGGCTCTGATGCAACCTGGATTGACCATATCTAGACCCACAGCTGGATGAGACAAAAGGCTGGACAATCTTGGGGCTGAGAGGATTGGTGAGGTTGGGTGAGCAAACGCAGACCGTTTAAAGTAATACCGCGTGGTACCCACGCCATGGGTCCCAAATCTCCAGGTTCAAGGGCATCTTCCTACATCGAAAACATGCCTGGGAAACCCAGAAGATGGTACACCGTGTGATCGGGAAAGGTTTCTAAAACGCACCTCATTTCTCCTCTCCTTGTGCTCGGGTTCGCCATTCCAGCCGCTTTACTAACAATCTCCCTACTTGGAGAATCAGCACCTGGAACCTCCTGTTTGTTTCGTACAGGTTGCAATTTGTCCTGAGGATGAACGGGAAGACGGGGAACCAACGAGAGACTAGCTCTAGGTGTTGGGACAGGCACAGGTCACTCTATTTCCCCATCAGGAAGAAGAATGAAGCACAGGCTCAGCCTGCCCCCCGGAACCAGAATAGGGCCTGAAGCAATCCTGCGCTTTTGCGGCCAGCTCCCAAAAAAGCGAGTTGACAAATGGAGCTCAGGGCCACTGCAATTCACAAACCTGCAGAGTTATAAATGATAACTCTCGTCCACAAATATATTGAGGGAAGGCAATGAAGAAGATTTGAAAGCAAGGCAGAATTGCAGGAAACAGATTTCAGGAGGTAGATTCGACTCGCCTTTAAAGCACATGAAAAGCAGCAAAACGTTGACAATGATGCCCTTGGCCAAAAAGGGCGTATGCGTTTTTTGCTGAATATATTCAGGAAAAAACGCATACGCACTTTTTGGCCAACCAAGCAAGCCGGAAGTGCAAATCAGCACTACAAAGAAGTCTCGCTTGCCATCGGTCAAAAGGGCCATGCTGCCAAAAGTGTAAAAACCAGAAATTCAGGACAGGCCATGGAGACATGGGAGCCTTGCTACGCTGATGGGCAGCATGCCAATTGTCAACAGCCACTCTGGAGAAGTGTACGGTGTGTCCTGAAACATGTAATAAACACAGCTTACAGAGCATAGGGCACTTCCACTCATGGGCGTATAAATTGGGAAAACTAAAAAGCAACAAGACACAGGCACCCCAAAGTTTCCGGCTGCTCTGTGTACAAGAACCTCCACTTAGGTACACCTTAAACATGCCAGGAAAGAGAAAAATGGATAAAGAAGTTGTGGTACTTAGGCACAATGGAATATCACTCAGCCATGAAATCAATGTCATAAGGCTAGTAGCAGCATGATGAGTGGATTTAGGGACGAGGATTCTAAGTGATATAAGTCACACAGAAAAAGACAGTTATCCTAAGATATCACTTATAGAGGGCATGTGAAAATCGCTACACTTGAAGTGAATTACAAAACAGAACAGAGTCACATATTTAGAAGACACACTATGGCTGCTTAACGGGAAAGGTGAGGTGGGGTGATGCATAAAACAAGGGTTTGAAATTAGCTGACATACCGTTCCATAAGCCAAATATGTAACAGACAAGACCTCCTCCCTGCTCAGTGAACTGGACTCAACACCCCCTATTCACCGCACAAGAATATATCTGACTAGCAAGAATCTTAAAACCTATGTATTGATATCTCTCTGGAGTTGAATCAAGAGCGTGTAAAGCGGCATAAACACAGCAGGGAAAAGCAGCTCAACCCCATTATCAAAATAAATTACTTAAAATGAACGCCATAAAACAAAGACAGTGAAAGAGAGAGAAATTCTTACAAAATCCGTTCGGAGGCTCTGATGCAACCTGGATTGACCATATCTAGACCCACAGCTGGATGAGACATAAGGCTGGACACTCTTGGGGCTGAGAGGTTTGGTGAGGTTGGGTGAGGAAACGCAGACCCTTTAAAGTAATACCGCGGGGTACCCACCCCATGGGTCCCAAATCTCCAGGTTCAAGGGCATCTTCCTACATTGAAAACGTGCATGGGAAACCCAGAAGATGGTACAGCGTGTGATCGGGAAAGGTTTCTAAAACGCACCTCATTTCTCCTCTCCTTGTGCTCGGGTTCGCCATTCCAGCCGCTTTACTAACAATCTCCCTACTTGGAGAATCAGCACCTTGAAGCTCCTGTTTCTTTCGTACAGGTTGCAATTTGTCCTGAGGATGAACGGGAAGAGGGGGAACCAACGAGAGACTAGCTCTAGGTGTTGGGACAGGCACAGGTCACTCTATTTCCCCATCAGGAAGAAGAATGAAGCACAGGCTCAGCCTGCCCCCCGGAACCAGAATAGGGCCTGAAGCAATCCTGCGCTTTTGCGGCCAGCTCCCAAAAAAGCGAGTTGACAAATGGAGCTCAGGGCCACTGCAATTCACAAACCTGCAGAGTTATAAATGATAACTCTCGTCCACAAATATATTGAGGGAAGGCAACGAAGAGGATTTAAAAGCAAGGCAGAATTGCAGGAAACAGATTTCAGGAGGTAGATTCCACTCGCCTTTAAAGCACATGAAAAGCAGCAAAACGTTGACAATGATGCCCTTGGCCAAAAAGGGCGTATGCGTTTTTTCCTGAATATATTCAGGAAAAAACGCATACGCCCTTTTTGGCCAACCAAGCAAGCCGGAAGTGCAAATCAGCACTACAAAGAAGTCTCGCTTGCCATAGGTCAAAAGGGCCATGCTGCCAAAAGTGTAAAAACCAGAAATTCAGGACAGGCCATGGAGACATGGGAGCCTTGCTACGCTGATGGGCAGCATGCCAATTGTCAACAGCCACTCTGGAGAAGTGTACGGTGTGTCCTGAAACATGTAATAAACACAGCTTACAGAGCATAGGGCACTTCCACTCATGGGCGTATAAATTGGGAAAACTAAAAATCAACAAGACACAGGCACCCCAAATTTTCCGGCTGCTCTGTGTACAAGAACCTCCACTTAGGTACACCTTAAACATGCCAGGAAAGAGAAAAATGGATAAAGAAGTTGTGGTACTTAGGCACAATGGAATATCACTCAGCCATGAAATCAATGTCATAAGGCTAGTAGCAGCATGATGAGTGGATTTAGGGACGAGGATTCTAAGTGAAATAAGTCACACAGAAAAAGACAGTTATCCTAAGATATCACTTATAGAGGGCATGTGAAAATCGCTACACTTGAAGTGAATTACAAAACAGAACAGAGTCACATATTTAGAAGACACACTATGGCTGCTTAACGGGAAAGGTGAGTTGGGGTGATGCATAAAACAAGGGTTTGAAATTAGCTCACATACCGTTCCATAAGCCAAATATGTAACAGACAAGACCTCCTCCTTGCTCAGTGAACTGGACTCAACACCCCCTATTCACCGCACAAGAATATATCTGACTAGCAAGAATCTTAAAACCTATGTATTGATATCTCTCTGGAGTTGAATCAAGAGGGTGTAAAGCGGCATAAACACAGCAGGGAAAAGCAGCTCAACCCCATTATCAAAATAAATTACTTAAAATGAACGCCATAAAACAAAGACAGTGAAAGAGAGAGAAATTCTTACAAAATCCGTTCGGAGGCTCTGATGCAACCTGGATTGACCATATCTAGACCCACAGCTGGATGAGACATAAGGCTGGACACTCTTGGGGCTGAGAGGTTTGGTGAGGTTGGGTGAGGAAACGCAGACCCTTTAAAGTAATACCGCGGGGTACCCACCCCATGGGTCCCAAATCTCCAGGTTCAAGGGCATCTTCCTACATTGAAAACGTGCATGGGAAACCCAGAAGATGGTACAGCGTGTGATCGGGAAAGGTTTCTAAAACGCACCTCATTTCTCCTCTCCTTGTGCTCGGGTTCGCCATTCCAGCCGCTTTACTAACAATCTCCCTACTTGGAGAATCAGCACCTTGAAGCTCCTGTTTCTTTCGTACAGGTTGCAATTTGTCCTGAGGATGAACGGGAAGAGGGGGAACCAACGAGAGACTAGCTCTAGGTGTTGGGACAGGCACAGGTCACTCTATTTCCCCATCAGGAAGAAGAATGAAGCACAGGCTCAGCCTGCCCCCCGGAACCAGAATAGGGCCTGAAGCAATCCTGCGCTTTTGCGGCCAGCTCCCAAAAAAGCGAGTTGACAAATGGAGCTCAGGGCCACTGCAATTCACAAACCTGCAGAGTTATAAATGATAACTCTTGTCCACAAATATATTGAGGGAAGGCAACGAAGAGGATTTGAAAGCAAGGCAGAATTGCAGGAAACAGATTTCAGGAGGTAGATTCGACTCGCCTTTAAAGCACATGAAAAGCGGCAAAACGTTGACAATGATGCCCTTGGCCAAAAAGGGCGTATGCGTTTTTTGCTGAATATATTCAGGAAAAAACGCATACGCCCTTTTTGGCCAACCAAGCAAGCCGGAAGTGCAAATCAGCACTACAAAGAAGTCTCGCTTGCCATCGGTCAAAAGGGCCACGCTGCGAAAAGACTAAACACCAGAAATGCAGGACAGGCCATGGAGACATGGGAGCCTTGCTAGGCTGAGGGGTGGGATGTCAATTGCCAACAGCCACTCTGGAGAAGTGTACGGTGTGTCCTGAAACATGTAATAAACACAGCTTACAGAGCATAGGGCACTTCCACTCATGGGCGTATAAATTGGGAAAACTAAAAATCAACAAGACACAGGCACCCCAAAGTTTCCGGCTGCTCTGTGTACAAGAACCTCCACTTAGCTACACCTTAAACATGCCAGGAAAGAGAAAAATGGATAAAGAAGTTGCGGTACTTAGGCACAATGGAATATCACTCAGCCATGAAATCAATGTCATAAGCCTAGTAGCAGCATGATGAGTGGATTTAGGGACGAGGATTCTAAGTGAAATAAGTCACACAGAAAAAGGCTCTTATCCTAAGATATCACTTATAGAGGGCATGTCGAAATCGCTACACTTGAACTGAATTACAAAACAGAACAGAGTCACACATTTAGAAGACACACTATGGCTGCTTAACGGGAAAGGTGAGGTGGGCTGATGCATAAAACAAGGGTTTGAAATTAGCTCACATACCGTTCCATAAGCCAAATATGTAACAGACAAGTCCTCCTCCCTGCTCAGTGAACTGGACTCAACACCCCCTATTCACCGCACAAGAATATATCTGACTAGCAAGAATCTTAAAACCTATGTATTGATATCTCTCTGGAGTTGAATCAAGAGGGTGTAAAGCGGCATAAACACAGCAGGGAAAAGCAGCTCAACCCCATTATCAAAATAAATTACTTAAAATGAACGCCATAAAACAAAGACAGTGAAAGAGAGAGAAATTCTTACAAAATCCGTTCGGAGGCTCTGATGCAACCTGGATTGACCATATCTAGACCCACAGCTGGATGAGACAAAAGGCTGGACAATCTTGGGGCTGAGAGGATTGGTGAGGTTGGGTGAGCAAACGCAGACTGTTTAAAGTAATACCGCGTGGTACCCACGCCATGGGTCCCAAATCTCCAGGTTCAAGGGCATCTTCCTACATCGAAAACATGCCTGGGAAACCCAGAAGATGGTACACCGTGTGATCGGGAAAGGTTTCTAAAACGCACCTCATTTCTCCTCTCCTTGTGCTCGGGTTCGCCATTCCAGCCGCTTTACTAACAATCTCCCTACTTGGAGAATCAGCACCTGGAACCTCCTGTTTGTTTCGTACAGGTTGCAATTTGTCCTGAGGATGAACGGGAAGACGGGGAACCAACGAGAGACTAGCTCTAGGTGTTGGGACAGGCACAGGTCACTCTATTTCCCCATCAGGAAGAAGAATGAAGCACAGGCTCAGCCTGCCCCCCGGAACCAGAATAGGGCCTGAAGCAATCCTGCGCTTTTGCGGCCAGCTCCCAAAAAAGCGAGTTGACAAATGGAGCTCAGGGCCACTGCAATTCACAAACCTGCAGAGTTATAAATGATAACTCTTGTCCACAAATATATTGAGGGAAGGCAACGAAGAGGATTTGAAAGCAAGGCAGAATTGCAGGAAACAGATTTCAGGAGGTAGATTCGACTCGCCTTTAAAGCACATGAAAAGCGGCAAAACGTTGACAATGATGCCCTTGGCCAAAAAGGGCGTATGCGTTTTTTGCTGAATATATTCAGGAAAAAACGCATACGCCCTTTTTGGCCAACCAAGCAAGCCGGAAGTGCAAATCAGCACTACAAAGAAGTCTCGCTTGCCATCGGTCAAAAGGGCCACGCTGCGAAAAGAGTAAACACCAGAAATGCAGGACAGGCCATGGAGACATGGGAGCCTTGCTAGGCTGAGGGGTGGGATGTCAATTGCCAACAGCCACTCTGGAGAAGTGTACGGTGTGTCCTGAAACATGTAATAAACACAGCTTACAGAGCATAGGGCACTTCCACTCATGGGCGTATAAATTGGGAAAACTAAAAATCAACAAGACACAGGCACCCCAAAGTTTAGGGCTGCTCTGTGTACAAGAACCTCCACTTAGCTACACCTTAAGTATCCCAGGAAAGAGAAAAATGGATAAAGAAGTTGTGGTACTTAGGCACAATGGAATATCACTCAGCCATGAAATCAATGTCATAAGGCTAGTAGCAGCATGATGAGTGGATTTAGGGACGAGGATTCTAAGTGAAATAAGTCACACAGAAAAAGACTCTTATCCTAAGATATCACTTATAGAGGGCATGTCGAAATCGCTACACTTGAACTGAATTACAAAACAGAACAGAGTCACACATTTAGAAGACACACTATGGCTGCTTAACGGGAAAGGTGAGGTGGGCTGATGCATAAAACAAGGGTTTGAAATTAGCTCACATACCGTTCCATAAGCCATATATGTAACAGACAAGACCTCCTCCCTGCTCAGTGAACTGGACTCAACACCCCCTATTCACCGCACAAGAATATATCTGACTAGCAAGAATCTTAAAACCTATGTATTGATATCTCTCTGGAGTTGAATCAAGAGGGTGTAAAGCGGCATAAACACAGCAGGGAAAAGCAGCTCAACCCCATTATCAAAATAAATTACTTAAAATGAACGCCATAAAACAAAGACAGTGAAAGAGAGAGAAATTCTTACAAAATCCGTTCGGAGGCTCTGATGCAACCTGGATTGACCATATCTAGACCCACAGCTGGATGAGACAAAAGGCTGGACAATCTTGGGGCTGAGAGGATTGGTGAGGTTGGGTGAGCAAACGCAGACTGTTTAAAGTAATACCGCGTGGTACCCACGCCATGGGTCCCAAATCTCCAGGTTCAAGGGCATCTTCCTACATCGAAAACATGCCTGGGAAACCCAGAAGATGGTACTGCGTGTGATCGGGAAAGGTTTCTAAAACGCACCTCATTTCTCCTCTCCTTGTGCTCGGGTTCGCCATTCCAGCCGCTTTACTAACAATCTCCCTACTTGGAGAATCAGCACCTGGAACCTCCTGTTTGTTTCGTACAGGTTGCAATTTGTCCTGAGGATGAACGGGAAGACGGGGAACCAACGAGAGACTAGCTCTAGGTGTTGGGACAGGCACAGGTCACTCTATTTCCCCATCAGGAAGAAGAATGAAGCACAGGCTCAGCCTGCCTCCCGGAACCAGAATAGGGCCTGAAGCAATCCTGCGCTTTTGCGGCCAGCTCCCAAAAATGCGAGTTGACAAATGGAGCTCAGGGCCACTGCAATTCACAAACCTGCAGAGTTATAAATGATAACTCTCGTCCACAAATATATTGAGGGAAGGCAACGAAGAGGATTTGAAAGCAAGGCAGAATTGCAGGAAACAGATTTCAGGAGGTAGATTCGACTCGCCTTTAAAGCACATGAAAAGCAGCAAAACGTTGACAATGATGCCCTTGGCCAAAAAGGGCGTATGCGTTTTTTCCTGAATATATTCAGGAAAAAACGCATACGCCCTTTTTGGCCAACCAAGCAAGCCGGAAGTGCAAATCAGCACTACAAAGAAGTCTCGCTTGCCATCGGTCAAAAGGGCCACGCTGCGAAAAGAGTAAACACCAGAAATGCAGGACAGGCCATGGAGACATGGGAGCCTTGCTAGGCTGAGGGGTGGGATGTCAATTGCCAACAGCCACTCTGGAGAAGTGTACGGTGTGTCCTGAAACATGTAATAAACACAGCTTACAGAGCATAGGGCACTTCCACTCATGGGCGTATAAATTGGGAAAACTAAAAATCAACAAGACACAGGCACCCCAAAGTTTAGGGCTGCTCTGTGTACAAGAACCTCCACTTAGCTACACCTTAAGTATCCCAGGAAAGAGAAAAATGGATAAAGAAGTTGTGGTACTTAGGCACAATGGAATATCACTCAGCCATGAAATCAATGTCATAAGGCTAGTAGCAGCATGATGAGTGGATTTAGGGACGAGGATTCTAAGTGAAATAAGTCACACAGAAAAAGACTCTTATCCTAAGATATCACTTATAGAGGGCATGTCGAAATCGCTACACTTGAACTGAATTACAAAACAGAACAGAGTCACACATTTAGAAGACACACTATGGCTGCTTAACGGGAAAGGTGAGGTGGGCTGATGCATAAAACAAGGGTTTGAAATTAGCTCACATACCGTTCCATAAGCCAAATATGTAACAGACAAGACCTCCTCCCTGTTCAGTGAACTGGACTCAACACCCCCTATTCACCGCACAAGAATATATCTGACTAGCAAGAATCTTAAAACCTATGTATTGATATCTCTCTGGAGTTGAATCAAGAGGGTGTAAAGCGGCATAAACACAGCAGGGAAAAGCAGCTCAACCCCATTATCAAAATAAATTACTTAAAATGAACGCCATAAAACAAAGACAGTGAAAGAGAGAGAAATTCTTACAAAATCCGTTCGGAGGCTCTGATGCAACCTGGATTGACCATATCTAGACCCACAGCTGGATGAGACAAAAGGCTGGACAATCTTGGGGCTGAGAGGATTGGTGAGGTTGGGTGAGCAAACGCAGACTGTTTAAAGTAATACCGCGTGGTACCCACCCCATGGGTGCCAAATCTCCAGGTTCAAGGGCATCTTCCTACATCGAAAACATGCCTGGGAAACCCAGAAGATGGTACACCGTGTGATCGGGAAAGGTTTCTAAAACGCACCTCATTTCTCCTCTCCTTGTGCTCGGGTTCGCCATTCCAGCCGCTTTACTAACAATCTCCCTACTTGGAGAATCAGCACCTTGAAGCTCCTGTTTCTTTCGTACAGGTTGCAATTTGTCCTGAGGATGAACGGGAAGAGGGGGAACCAACGAGAGACTAGCTCTAGGTGTTGGGACAGGCACAGGTCACTCTATTTCCCCATCAGGAAGAAGAAGGAAGCACAGGCTCAGCCTGCCCCCCGGAACCAGAATAGGGCCTGAAGCAATCCTGCGCTTTTGCGGCCAGCTCCCAAAAAAGCGAGTTGACAAATGGAGCTCAGGGCCACTGCAATTCACAAACCTGCAGAGTTATAAATGATAACTCTCGTCCAAAAATATATTGAGGGAAGGCAACGAAGAGGATTTGAAAGCAAGGCAGAATTGCCGGAAACAGATTTCAGGAGGTAGATTCGACTCGCCTTTAAAGCACATGAAAAGCGGCAAAACGTTGACAATGATGCCCTTGGCCAAAAAGGGCGTATGCGTTTTTTCCTGAATATATTCAGGAAAAAACGCATACGCCCTTTTTGGCCAACCAAGCAAGCCGGAAGTGCAAATCAGCACTACAAAGAAGTCTCGCTTGCCATCGGTCAAAAGGGCCACGCTGCGAAAAGAGTAAACACCAGAAATGCAGGACAGGCCATGGAGACATGGGAGCCTTGCTAGGCTGAGGGGTGGGATGTCAATTGCCAACAGCCACTCTGGAGAAGTGTACGGTGTGTCCTGAAACATGTAATAAACACAGCTTACAGAGCATAGGGCACTTCCACTCATGGGCGTATAAATTGGGAAAACTAAAAATCAACAAGACACAGGCACCCCAAAGTTTCCGGCTGCTCTGTGTACAAGAACCTCCACTTAGCTACACCTTAAACATGCCAGGAAAGAGAAAAATGGATAAAGAAGTTGTGGTACTTAGGCACAATGGAATATCACTCAGCCATGAAATCAATGTCATAAGCCTAGTAGCAGCATGATGAGTGGATTTAGGGACGAGGATTCTAAGTGAAATAAGTCACACAGAAAAAGACAGTTATCCTAAGATATCACTTATAGAGGGCATGTGAAAATCGCTACACTTGAAGTGAATTACAAAACAGAACAGAGTCACACATTTAGAAGACACACTATGGCTGCTTAACGGGAAAGGTGAGGTGGGCTGATGCATAAACCAAGGGTTTGAAATTAGCTCACATACCGTTCCATAAGCCAAATATGTAACAGACAAGACCTCCTCCCTGCTCAGTGAACTGGACTCAACACCCCCTATTCACCGCACAAGAATATATCTGACTAGCAAGAATCTTAAAACCTATGTATTGATATCTCTCTGGAGTTGAATCAAGAGGGTGTAAAGCGGCATAAACACAGCAGGGAAAAGCAGCTCAACCCCATTATCAAAATAAATTACTTAAAATGAACGCCATAAAACAAAGACAGTGAAAGAGAGAGAAATTCTTACAAAATCCGTTCGGAGGCTCTGATGCAACCTGGATTGACCATATCTAGACCCACAGCTGGATGAGACATAAGGCTGGACACTCTTGGGGCTGAGAGGTTTGGTGAGGTTGGGTGAGGAAACGCAGACCCTTTAAAGTAATACCGCGGGGTACCCACCCCATGGGTCCCAAATCTCCAGGTTCAAGGGCATCTTCCTACATCGAAAACATGCCTGGGAAACCCAGAAGATGGTACACCGTGTGATCGGGAAAGGTTTCTAAAACGCACCTCATTTCTCCTCTCCTTGTGCTCGGGTTCGCCATTCCAGCCGCTTTACTAACAATCTCCCTACTTGGAGAATCAGCACCTGGAACCTCCTGTTTGTTTCGTACAGGTTGCAATTTGTCCTGAGGATGAACGGGAAGACGGGGAACCAATGAGAGACTAGCTCTAGGTGTTGGGACAGGCACAGGTCACTCTATTTCCCCATCAGGAAGAAGAATGAAGCACAGGCTCAGCCTGCCCCCCGGAACCAGAATAGGGCCTGAAGCAATCCTGCGCTTTTGCGGCCAGCTCCCAAAAAAGCGAGTTGACAAATGGAGCTCAGGGCCACTGCAATTCACAAACCTGCAGAGTTATAAATGATAACTCTCGTCCACAAATATATTGAGGGAAGGCAATGAAGAAGATTTGAAAGCAAGGCAGAATTGCAGGAAACAGATTTCAGGAGGTAGATTCGACTCGCCTTTAAAGCACATGAAAAGCAGCAAAACGTTGACAATGATGCCCTTGGCCAAAAAGGGCGTATGCGTTTTTTCCTGAATATATTCAGGAAAAAACGCATACGCCCTTTTTGGCCAACCAAGCAAGCCGGAAGTGCAAATCAGCACTACAAAGAAGTCTCGCTTGCCATCGGTCAAAAGGGCCATGCTGCCAAAAGTGTAAAAACCAGAAATGCAGGACAGGCCATGGAGACATGGGAGCCTTGCTACGCTGATGGGCAGCATGCCAATTGTCAACAGCCACTCTGGAGAAGTGTACGGTGTGTCCTGAAACATGTAATAAACACAGCTTACAGAGCATAGGGCACTTCCACTCATGGGCGTATAAATTGGGAAAACTAAAAAGCAACAAGACACAGGCACCCCAAAGTTTCCGGCTGCTCTGTGTACAAGAACCTCCACTTAGGTACACCTTAAACATGCCAGGAAAGAGAAAAATGGATAAAGAAGTTGTGGTACTTAGGCACAATGGAATATCACTCAGCCATGAAATCAATGTCATAAGGCTAGTAGCAGCATGATGAGTGGATTTAGGGACGAGGATTCTAAGTGAAATAAGTCACACAGAAAAAGACAGTTATCCTAAGATATCACTTATAGAGGGCATGTGAAAATCGCTACACTTGAAGTGAATTACAAAACAGAACAGAGTCACATATTTAGAAGACACACTATGGCTGCTTAACGGGAAAGGTGAGGTGGGGTGATGCATAAAACAAGGGTTTGAAATTAGCTCACATACCGTTCCATAAGCCAAATATGTAACAGACAAGACCTCCTCCCTGCTCAGTGAACTGGACTCAACACCCCCTATTCACCGCACAAGAATATATCTGACTAGCAAGAATCTTAAAACCTATGTATTGATATCTCTCTGGAGTTGAATCAAGAGGGTGTAAAGCGGCATAAACACAGCAGGGAAAAGCAGCTCAACCCCATTATCAAAATAAATTACTTAAAATGAACGCCATAAAACAAAGACAGTGAAAGAGAGAGAAATTCTTACAAAATCCGTTCGGAGGCTCTGATGCAACCTGGATTGACCATATCTAGACCCACAGCTGGATGAGACAAAAGGCTGGACAATCTTGGGGCTGAGAGGATTGGTGAGGTTGGGTGAGCAAACGCAGACCGTTTAAAGTAATACCGCGTGGTACCCACGCCATGGGTCCCAAATCTCCAGGTTCAAGGGCATCTTCCTACATCGAAAACATGCCTGGGAAACCCAGAAGATGGTACACCGTGTGATCGGGAAAGGTTTCTAAAACGCACCTCATTTCTCCTCTCCTTGTGCTCGGGTTCGCCATTCCAGCCGCTTTACTAACAATCTCCCTACTTGGAGAATCAGCACCTGGAACCTCCTGTTTGTTTCGTACAGGTTGCAATTTGTCCTGAGGATGAACGGGAAGACGGGGAACCAACGAGAGACTAGCTCTAGGTGTTGGGACAGGCACAGGTCACTCTATTTCCCCATCAGGAAGAAGAATGAAGCACAGGCTCAGCCTGCCCCCCGGAACCAGAATAGGGCCTGAAGCAATCCTGCGCTTTTGCGGCCAGCTCCCAAAAAAGCGAGTTGACAAATGGAGCTCAGGGCCACTGCAATTCACAAACCTGCAGAGTTATAAATGATAACTCTCGTCCACAAATATATTGAGGGAAGGCAATGAAGAAGATTTGAAAGCAAGGCAGAATTGCAGGAAACAGATTTCAGGAGGTAGATTCGACTCGCCTTTAAAGCACATGAAAAGCAGCAAAACGTTGACAATGATGCCCTTGGCCAAAAAGGGCGTATGCGTTTTTTGCTGAATATATTCAGGAAAAAACGCATAGGCCCTTTTTGGCCAACCAAGCAAGCCGGAAGTGCAAATCAGCACTACAAAGAAGTCTCGCTTGCCATCGGTCAAAAGGGCCATGCTGCCAAAAGTGTAAAAACCAGAAATTCAGGACAGGCCATGGAGACATGGGAGCCTTGCTACGCTGATGGGCAGCATGCCAATTGTCAACAGCCACTCTGGAGAAGTGTACGGTGTGTCCTGAAACATGTAATAAACACAGCTTACAGAGCATAGGGCACTTCCACTCATGGGCGTATAAATTGGGAAAACTAAAAAGCAACAAGACACAGGCACCCCAAAGTTTCCGGCTGCTCTGTGTACAAGAACCTCCACTTCAGTACACCTTAAACATCCCAGGAAAGAGAAAAATGGATAAAGAAGTTGTGGTACTTAGGCACAATGGAATATCACTCAGCCATGAAATCAATGTCATAAGGCTAGTAGCAGCATGATGAGTGGATTTAGGGACGAGGATTCTAAGTGATATAAGTCACACAGAAAAAGACAGTTATCCTAAGATATCACTTATAGAGGGCATGTGAAAATCGCTACACTTGAAGTGAATTACAAAACAGAACAGAGTCACATATTTAGAAGACACACTATGGCTGCTTAACGGGAAAGGTGAGGTGGGGTGATGCATAAAACAAGGGTTTGAAATTAGCTCACATACCGTTCCATAAGCCAAATATGTAACAGACAAGACCTCCTCCCTGCTCAGTGAACTGGACTCAACACCCCCTATTCACCGCACAAGAATATATCTGACTAGCAAGAATCTTAAAACCTATGTATTGATATCTCTCTGGAGTTGAATCAAGAGCGTGTAAAGCGGCATAAACACAGCAGGGAAAAGCAGCTCAACCCCATTATCAAAATAAATTACTTAAAATGAACGCCATAAAACAAAGACAGTGAAAGAGAGAGAAATTCTTACAAAATCCGTTCGGAGGCTCTGATGCAACCTGGATTGACCATATCTAGACCCACAGCTGGATGAGACATAAGGCTGGACACTCTTGGGGCTGAGAGGTTTGGTGAGGTTGGGTGAGGAAACGCAGACCCTTTAAAGTAATACCGCGGGGTACCCACCCCATGGGTCCCAAATCTCCAGGTTCAAGGGCATCTTCCTACATTGAAAACGTGCATGGGAAACCCAGAAGATGGTACAGCGTGTGATCGGGAAAGGTTTCTAAAACGCACCTCATTTCTCCTCTCCTTGTGCTCGGGTTCGCCATTCCAGCCGCTTTACTAACAATCTCCCTACTTGGAGAATCAGCACCTTGAAGCTCCTGTTTCTTTCGTACAGGTTGCAATTTGTCCTGAGGATGAACGGGAAGAGGGGGAACCAACGAGAGACTAGCTCTAGGTGTTGGGACAGGCACAGGTCACTCTATTTCCCCATCAGGAAGAAGAATGAAGCACAGGCTCAGCCTGCCCCCCGGAACCAGAATAGGGCCTGAAGCAATCCTGCGCTTTTGCGGCCAGCTCCCAAAAAAGCGAGTTGACAAATGGAGCTCAGGGCCACTGCAATTCACAAACCTGCAGAGTTATAAATGATAACTCTCGTCCACAAATATATTGAGGGAAGGCAACGAAGAGGATTTGAAAGCAAGGCAGAATTGCAGGAAACAGATTTCAGGAGGTAGATTCCACTCGCCTTTAAAGCACATGAAAAGCAGCAAAACGTTGACAATGATGCCCTTGGCCAAAAAGTGCGTATGCGTTTTTTCCTGAATATATTCAGGAAAAAACGCATACGCCCTTTTTGGCCAACCAAGCAAGCCGGAAGTGCAAATCAGCACTACAAAGAAGTCTCGCTTGCCATCGGTCAAAAGGGCCATGCTGCCAAAAGTGTAAAAACCAGAAATTCAGGACAGGCCATGGAGACATGGGAGCCTTGCTACGCTGATGGGCAGCATGCCAATTGTCAACAGCCACTCTGGAGAAGTGTACGGTGTGTCCTGAAACATGTAATAAACACAGCTTACAGAGCATAGGGCACTTCCACTCATGGGCGTATAAATTGGGAAAACTAAAAATCAACAAGACACAGGCACCCCAAAGTTTCCGGCTGCTCTGTGTACAAGAACCTCCACTTAGGTACACCTTAAACATGCCAGGAAAGAGAAAAATGGATAAAGAAGTTGTGGTACTTAGGCACAATGGAATATCACTCAGCCATGAAATCAATGTCATAAGGCTAGTAGCAGCATGATGAGTGGATTTAGGGACGAGGATTCTAAGTGAAATAAGTCACACAGAAAAAGACAGTTATCCTAAGATATCACTTATAGAGGGCATGTGAAAATCGCTACACTTGAAGTGAATTACAAAACAGAACAGAGTCACATATTTAGAAGACACACTATGGCTGCTTAACGGGAAAGGTGAGGTGGGGTGATGCATAAAACAAGGGTTTGAAATTAGCTCACATACCGTTCCATAAGCCAAATATGTAACAGACAAGACCTCCTCCTTGCTCAGTGAACTGGACTCAACACCCCCTATTCACCGCACAAGAATATATCTGACTAGCAAGAATCTTAAAACCTATGTATTGATATCTCTCTGGAGTTGAATCAAGAGGGTGTAAAGCGGCATAAACACAGCAGGGAAAAGCAGCTCAACCCCATTATCAAAATAAATTACTTAAAATGAACGCCATAAAACAAAGACAGTGAAAGAGAGAGAAATTCTTACAAAATCCGTTCGGAGGCTCTGATGCAACCTGGATTGACCATATCTAGACCCACAGCTGGATGAGACATAAGGCTGGACACTCTTGGGGCTGAGAGGTTTGGTGAGGTTGGGTGAGGAAACGCAGACCCTTTAAAGTAATACCGCGGGGTACCCACCCCATGGGTCCCAAATCTCCAGGTTCAAGGGCATCTTCCTACATTGAAAACGTGCATGGGAAACCCAGAAGATGGTACAGCGTGTGATCGGGAAAGGTTTCTAAAACGCACCTCATTTCTCCTCTCCTTGTGCTCGGGTTCGCCATTCCAGCCGCTTTACTAACAATCTCCCTACTTGGAGAATCAGCACCTTGAAGCTCCTGTTTCTTTCGTACAGGTTGCAATTTGTCCTGAGGATGAACGGGAAGAGGGGGAACCAACGAGAGACTAGCTCTAGGTGTTGGGACAGGCACAGGTCACTCTATTTCCCCATCAGGAAGAAGAATGAAGCACAGGCTCAGCCTGCCCCCCGGAACCAGAATAGGGCCTGAAGCAATCCTGCGCTTTTGCGGCCAGCTCCCAAAAAAGCGAGTTGACAAATGGAGCTCAGGGCCACTGCAATTCACAAACCTGCAGAGTTATAAATGATAACTCTTGTCCACAAATATATTGAGGGAAGGCAACGAAGAGGATTTGAAAGCAAGGCAGAATTGCAGGAAACAGATTTCAGGAGGTAGATTCGACTCGCCTTTAAAGCACATGAAAAGCGGCAAAACGTTGACAATGATGCCCTTGGCCAAAAAGGGCGTATGCGTTTTTTGCTGAATATATTCAGGAAAAAACGCATACGCCCTTTTTGGCCAACCAAGCAAGCCGGAAGTGCAAATCAGCACTACAAAGAAGTCTCGCTTGCCATCGGTCAAAAGGGCCACGCTGCAAAATGAGTAAACACCAGAAATGCAGGACAGGCCATGGAGACATGGGAGCCTTGCTAGGCTGATGGGTGGGATGTCAATTGCCAACAGCCACTCTGGAGAAGTGTACGGTGTGTCCTGAAACATGTAATAAACACAGCTTACAGAGCATAGGGCACTTCCACTCATGGGCGTATAAATTGGGAAAACTAAAAATCAACAAGACACAGGCACCCCAAAGTTTAGGGCTGCTCTGTGTACAAGAACCTCCACTTAGCTACACCTTAAGTATCCCAGGAAAGAGAAAAATGGATAAAGAAGTTGTGGTACTTAGGCACAATGGAATATCACTCAGCCATGAAATCAATGTCATAAGGCTAGTAGCAGCATGATGAGTGGATTTAGGGACGAGGATTCTAAGTGAAATAAGTCACACAGAAAAAGACTCTTATCCTAAGATATCACTTATAGAGGGCATGTCGAAATCGCTACACTTGAACTGAATTACAAAACAGAACAGAGTCACACATTTAGAAGACACACTATGGCTGCTTAACGGGAAAGGTGAGGTGGGCTGATGCATAAAACAAGGGTTTGAAATTAGCTCACATACCGTTCCATAAGCCAAATATGTAACAGACAAGACCTCCTCCCTGCTCAGTGAACTGGACTCAACACCCCCTATTCACCGCACAAGAATATATCTGACTAGCAAGAATCTTAAAACCTATGTATTGATATCTCTCTGGAGTTGAATCAAGAGGGTGTAAAGCGGCATAAACACAGCAGGGAAAAGCAGCTCAACCCCATTATCAAAATAAATTACTTAAAATGAACGCCATAAAACAAAGACAGTGAAAGAGAGAGAAATTCTTACAAAATCCGTTCGGAGGCTCTGATACAACCTGGATTGACCATATCTAGACCCACAGCTGGATGAGACAAAAGGCTGGACAATCTTGGGGCTGAGAGGACTGGTGAGGTTGGGTGAGCAAACGCAGACCGTTTAAAGTAATACCGCGTGGTACCCACCCCATGGGTCCCAAATCTCCAGGTTCAAGGGCATCTTCCTACATCGAAAACATGCCTGGGAAACCCAGAAGATGGTACACCGTGTGATCGGGAAACGTTTCTAAAACGCACCTCATTTCTCCTCTCCTTGTGCTCGGGTTCGCCATTCCAGCCGCTTTACTAACAATCTCCCTACTTGGAGAATCAGCACCTGGAACCTCCTGTTTGTTTCGTACAGGTTGCAATTTGTCCTGAGGATGAACGGGAAGACGGGGAACCAATGAGAGACTAGCTCTAGGTGTTGGGACAGGCACAGGTCACTCTATTTCCCCATCAGGAAGAAGAATGAAGCACAGGCTCAGCCTGCCCCCCGGAACCAGAATAGGGCCTGAAGCAATCCTGCGCTTTTGCGGCCAGCTCCCAAAAAACCGAGTTGACAAATGGAGCTCAGGGCCACTGCAATTCACAAACCTGCAGAGTTATAAATGATAACTCTCGTCCACAAATATATTGAGGGAAGGCAATGAAGAAGATTTGAAAGCAAGGCAGAATTGCAGGAAACAGATTTCAGGAGGTAGATTCGACTCGCCTTTAAAGCACATGAAAAGCAGCAAAACGTTGACAATGATGCCCTTGGCCAAAAAGGGCGTATGCGTTTTTTGCTGAATATATTCAGGAAAAAACGCATACGCCCTTTTTGGCCAACCAAGCAAGCCGGAAGTGCAAATCAGCACTACAAAGAAGTCTCGCTTGCCATCGGTCAAAAGGGCCATGCTGCCAAAAGTGTAAAAACCAGAAATTCAGGACAGGCCATGGAGACATGGGAGCCTTGCTACGCTGATGGGCAGCATGCCAATTGTCAACAGCCACTCTGGAGAAGTGTACGGTGTGTCCTGAAACATGTAATAAACACAGCTTACACAGCATAGGGCACTTCCACTCATGGGCGTATAAATTGGGAAAACTAAAAAGCAACAAGACACAGGCACCCCAAAGTTTCGGGCTGCTCTGTGTACAAGAACCTCCACTTAGGTACACCTTAAGTATCCCAGGAAAGAGAAAAATGGATAAAGAAGTTGTGGTACTTAGGCACAATGGAATATCACTCAGCCATGAAATCAATGTCATAAGGCTAGTAGCAGCATGATGAGTGGATTTAGGGACGAGGATTCTAAGTGAAATAAGTCACACAGAAAAAGACTCTTATCCTAAGGTATCACTTATAGAGGGCATGTCGAAATCGCTACACTTGAACTGAATTACAAAACAGAACAGAGTCACACATTTAGAAGACACACTATGGCTGCTTAACGGGAAAGGTGAGGTGGGCTGATGCATAAAACAAGGGTTTGAAATTAGCTCACATACCGTTCCATAAGCCATATATGTAACAGACAAGACCTCCTCCCTGCTCAGTGAACTGGACTCAACACCCCCTATTCACCGCACAAGAATATATCTGACTAGCAAGAATCTTAAAACCTATGTATTGATATCTCTCTGGAGTTGAATCAAGAGGGTGTAAAGCGGCATAAACACAGCAGGGAAAAGCAGCTCAACCCCATTATCAAAATAAATTACTTAAAATGAACGCCATAAAACAAAGACAGTGAAAGAGAGAGAAATTCTTACAAAATCCGTTCGGAGGCTCTGATGCAACCTGGATTGACCATATCTAGACCCACAGCTGGATGAGACAAAAGGCTGGACAATCTTGGGGCTGAGAGGATTGGTGAGGTTGGGTGAGCAAACGCAGACCGTTTAAAGTAATACCGCGTGGTACCCACGCCATGGGTCCCAAATCTCCAGGTTCAAGGGCATCTTCCTACATCGAAAACATGCCTGGGAAACCCAGAAGATGGTACACCGTGTGATCGGGAAAGGTTTCTAAAACGCACCTCATTTCTCCTCTCCTTGTGCTCGGGTTCGCCATTCCAGCCGCTTTACTAACAATCTCCCTACTTGGAGAATCAGCACCTGGAACCTCCTGTTTGTTTCGTACAGGTTGCAATTTGTCCTGAGGATGAACGGGAAGAGGGGGAACCAACGAGAGACTAGCTCTAGGTGTTGGGACAGGCACAGGTCACTCTATTTCCCCATCAGGAAGAAGAATGAAGCACAGGCTCAGCCTGCCCCCCGGAACCAGAATAGGGCCTGAAGCAATCCTGCGCTTTTGCGGCCAGCTCCCAAAAAAGCGAGTTGACAAATGGAGCTCAGGGCCACTGCAATTCACAAACCTGCAGAGTTATAAATGATAACTCTCGTCCACAAATATATTGAGGGAAGGCAACGAAGAGGATTTGAAAGCAAGGCAGAATTGCAGGAAACAGATTTCAGGAGGTAGATTCGACTCGCCTTTAAAGCGCATGAAAAGCGGCAAAAAGTTGACAATGATGCCCTTGGCCAAAAAGGGCGTATGCGTTTTTTGCTGAATATATTCAGGAAAAAACGCATACGCCCTTTTTGGCCAACCAAACAAGCCGGAAGTGCAAATCAGCACTACAAAGAAGTCTCGCTTGCCATCGGTCAAAAGGGCCACGCTGCGAAAAGAGTAACACCAGAAATGCAGGACAGGCCATGGAGACATGGGAGCCTTGCTAGGCTGAGGGGTGGGATGTCAATTGCCAACAGCCACTCTGGAGAAGTGTACGGTGTGTCCTGAAACATGTAATAAACACAGCTTACAGAGCATAGGGCACTTCCACTCATGGGCGTATAAATTGGGAAAACTAAAAATCAACAAGACACAGGCACCCCAAAGTTTCCGGCTGCTCTGTGTACAAGAACCTCCACTTAGCTACACCTTAAACATGCCAGGAAAGAGAAAAATGGATAAAGAAGTTGTGGTACTTAGGCACAATGGAATATCACTCAGCCATGAAATCAATGTCATAAGCCTAGTAGCAGCATGATGAGTGGATTTAGGGACGAGGATTCTAAGTGAAATAAGTCACACAGAAAAAGGCTCTTATCCTAAGATATCACTTATAGAGGGCATGTCGAAATCGCTACACTTGAACTGAATTACAAAACAGAACAGAGTCACACATTTAGAAGACACACTATGGCTGCTTAACGGGAAAGGTGAGGTGGGCTGATGCATAAAACAAGGGTTTGAAATTAGCTCACATACCGTTCCATAAGCCAAATATGTAACAGACAAGTCCTCCTCCCTGCTCAGTGAACTGGACTCAACACCCCCTATTCACCGCACAAGAATATATCTGACTAGCAAGAATCTTAAAACCTATGTATTGATATCTCTCTGGAGTTGAATCAAGAGGGTGTAAAGCGGCATAAACACAGCAGGGAAAAGCAGCTCAACCCCATTATCAAAATAAATTACTTAAAATGAACGCCATAAAACAAAGACAGTGAAAGAGAGAGAAATTCTTACAAAATCCGTTCGGAGGCTCTGATGCAACCTGGATTGACCATATCTAGACCCACAGCTGGATGAGACAAAAGGCTGGACAATCTTGGGGCTGAGAGGATTGGTGAGGTTGGGTGAGCAAACGCAGACTGTTTAAAGTAATACCGCGTGGTACCCACGCCATGGGTCCCAAATCTCCAGGTTCAAGGGCATCTTCCTACATCGAAAACATGCCTGGGAAACCCAGAAGATGGTACACCGTGTGATCGGGAAAGGTTTCTAAAACGCACCTCATTTCTCCTCTCCTTGTGCTCGGGTTCGCCATTCCAGCCGCTTTACTAACAATCTCCCTACTTGGAGAATCAGCACCTGGAACCTCCTGTTTGTTTCGTACAGGTTGCAATTTGTCCTGAGGATGAACGGGAAGACGGGGAACCAACGAGAGACTAGCTCTAGGTGTTGGGACAGGCACAGGTCACTCTATTTCCCCATCAGGAAGAAGAATGAAGCACAGGCTCAGCCTGCCTCCCGGAACCAGAATAGGGCCTGAAGCAATCCTGCGCTTTTGCGGCCAGCTCCCAAAAAAGCGAGTTGACAAATGGAGCTCAGGGCCACTGCAATTCACAAACCTGCAGAGTTATAAATGATAACTCTTGTCCACAAATATATTGAGGGAAGGCAACGAAGAGGATTTGAAAGCAAGGCAGAATTGCAGGAAACAGATTTCAGGAGGTAGATTCGACTCGCCTTTAAAGCACATGAAAAGCGGCAAAACGTTGACAATGATGCCCTTGGCCAAAAAGGGCGTATGCGTTTTTTGCTGAATATATTCAGGAAAACACGCATACGCCCTTTTTGGCCAACCAAGCAAGCCGGAAGTGCAAATCAGCACTACAAAGAAGTCTCGCTTGCCATCGGTCAAAAGGGCCACGCTGCGAAAAGAGTAAACACCAGAAATGCAGGACAGGCCATGGAGACATGGGAGCCTTGCTAGGCTGAGGGGTGGGATGTCAATTGCCAACAGCCACTCTGGAGAAGTGTACGGTGTGTCCTGAAACATGTAATAAACACAGCTTACAGAGCATAGGGCACTTCCACTCATGGGCGTATAAATTGGGAAAACTAAAAATCAACAAGACACAGGCACCCCAAAGTTTAGGGCTGCTCTGTGTACAAGAACCTCCACTTAGCTACACCTTAAGTATCCCAGGAAAGAGAAAAATGGATAAAGAAGTTGTGGTACTTAGGCACAATGGAATATCACTCAGCCATGAAATCAATGTCATAAGGCTAGTAGCAGCATGATGAGTGGATTTAGGGACGAGGATTCTAAGTGAAATAAGTCACACAGAAAAAGACTCTTATCCTAAGATATCACTTATAGAGGGCATGTCGAAATCGCTACACTTGAACTGAATTACAAAACAGAACAGAGTCACACATTTAGAAGACACACTATGGCTGCTTAACGGGAAAGGTGAGGTGGGCTGATGCATAAAACAAGGGTTTGAAATTAGCTCACATACCGTTCCATAAGCCATATATGTAACAGACAAGACCTCCTCCCTGCTCAGTGAACTGGACTCAACACCCCCTATTCACCGCACAAGAATATATCTGACTAGCAAGAATCTTAAAACCTATGTATTGATATCTCTCTGGAGTTGAATCAAGAGGGTGTAAAGCGGCATAAACACAGCAGGGAAAAGCAGCTCAACCCCATTATCAAAATAAATTACTTAAAATGAACGCCATAAAACAAAGACAGTGAAAGAGAGAGAAATTCTTACAAAATCCGTTCGGAGGCTCTGATGCAACCTGGATTGACCATATCTAGACCCACAGCTGGATGAGACAAAAGGCTGGACAATCTTGGGGCTGAGAGGATTGGTGAGGTTGGGTGAGCAAACGCAGACCGTTTAAAGTAATACCGCGTGGTACCCACGCCATGGGTCCCAAATCTCCAGGTTCAAGGGCATCTTCCTACATCGAAAACATGCCTGGGAAACCCAGAAGATGGTACAGCGTGTGATCGGGAAAGGTTTCTAAAACGCACCTCATTTCTCCTCTCCTTGTGCTCGGGTTCGCCATTCCAGCCGCTTTACTAACAATCTCCCTACTTGGAGAATCAGCACCTGGAACCTCCTGTTTGTTTCGTACAGGTTGCAATTTGTCCTGAGGATGAACGGGAAGAGGGGGAACCAACGAGAGCCTAGCTCTAGGTGTTGGGACAGGCACAGGTCACTCTATTTCCCCATCAGGAAGAAGAATGAAGCACAGGCTCAGCCTGCCCCCCGGAACCAGAATAGGGCCTGAAGCAATCCTGCGCTTTTGCGGCCAGCTCCCAAAAAAGCGAGTTGACAAATGGAGCTCAGGGCCACTGCAATTCACAAACCTGCAGAGTTATAAATGATAACTCTCGTCCACAAATATATTGAGGGAAGGCAACGAAGAGGATTTGAAAGCAAGGCAGAATTGCAGGAAACAGATTTCAGGAGGTAGATTCGACTCGCCTTTAAAGCGCATGAAAAGCGGCAAAACGTTGACAATGATGCCCTTGGCCAAAAAGGGCGTATGCGTTTTTTGCTGAATATATTCAGGAAAAAACGCATACGCCCTTTTTGGCCAACCAAGCAAGCCGGAAGTGCAAATCAGCACTACAAAGAAGTCTCGCTTGCCATCGGTCAAAAGGGCCACGCTGCGAAAAGAGTAAACACCAGAAATGCAGGACAGGCCATGGAGACATGGGAGCCTTGCTAGGCTGAGGGGTGGGATGTCAATTGCCAACAGCCACTCTGGAGAAGTGTACGGTGTGTCCTGAAACATGTAATAAACACAGCTTACAGAGCATAGGGCACTTCCACTCATGGGCGTATAAATTGGGAAAACTAAAAATCAACAAGACACAGGCACCCCAAAGTTTAGGGCTGCTCTGCGTACAAGAACCTCCACTTAGCTACACCTTAAGTATCCCAGGAAAGAGAAAAATGGATAAAGAAGTTGTGGTACTTAGGCACAATGGAATATCACTCAGCCATGAAATCAATGTCATAAGGCTAGTAGCAGCATGATGAGTGGATTTAGGGACGAGGATTCTAAGTGAAATAAGTCACACAGAAAAAGACTCTTATCCTAAGATATCACTTATAGAGGGCATGTCAAAATCGCTACACTTGAACTGAATTACAAAACAGAACAGAGTCACACATTTAGAAGACACACTATGGCTGCTTAACGGGAAAGGTGAGGTGGGCTGATGCATAAAACAAGGGTTTGAAATTAGCTCACATACCGTTCCATAAGCCAAATATGTAACAGACAAGACCTCCTCCCTGCTCAGTGAACTGGACTCAACACCCCCTATTCACCGCACAAGAATATATCTGACTAGCAAGAATCTTAAAACCTATGTATTGATATCTCTCTGGAGTTGAATCAAGAGGGTGTAAAGCGGCATAAACACAGCAGGGAAAAGCAGCTCAACCCCATTATCAAAATAAATTACTTAAAATGAACGCCATAAAACAAAGACAGTGAAAGAGAGAGAAATTCTTACAAAATCCGTTCGGAGGCTCTGATGCAACCTGGATTGACCATATCTACACCCACAGCTGGATGAGACAAAAGGCTGGACAATCTTGGGGCTGAGAGGATTGGTGAGGTTGGGTGAGCAAACGCAGACCGTTTAAAGTAATACCGCGTGGTACCCACGCCATGGGTCCCAAATCTCCAGGTTCAAGGGCATCTTCCTACATCGAAAACATGCCTGGGAAACCCAGAAGATGGTACACCGTGTGATCGGGAAAGGTTTCTAAAACGCACCTCATTTCTCCTCTCCTTGTGCTCGGGTTCGCCATTCCAGCCGCTTTACTAACAATCTCCCTACTTGGAGAATCAGCACCTGGAACCTCCTGTTTGTTTCGTACAGGTTGCAATTTGTCCTGAGGATGAACGGGAAGACGGGGAACCAACGAGAGACTAGCTCTAGGTGTTGGGACAGGCACAGGTCACTCTATTTCCCCATCAGGAAGAAGAATGAAGCACAGGCTCAGCCTGCCTCCCGGAACCAGAATAGGGCCTGAAGCAATCCTGCGCTTTTGCGGCCAGCTCCCAAAAATGCGAGTTGACAAATGGAGCTCAGGGCCACTGCAATTCACAAACCTGCAGAGTTATAAATGATAACTCTCGTCCACAAATATATTGAGGGAAGGCAATGAAGAGGATTTGAAAGCAAGGCAGAATTGCAGGAAACAGATTTCAGGAGGTAGATTCGACTCGCCTTTAAAGCACATGAAAAGCAGCAAAACGTTGACAATGATGCCCTTGGCCAAAAAGGGCGTATGCGTTTTTTCCTGAATATATTCAGGAAAAAACGCATACGCCCTTTTTGGCCAACCAAGCAAGCCGGAAGTGCAAATCAGCACTACAAAGAAGTCTCGCTTGCCATCGGTCAAAAGGGCCACGCTGCGAAAAGAGTAAACACCAGAAATGCAGGACAGGCCATGGAGACATGGGAGCCTTGCTAGGCTGAGGGGTGGGATGTCAATTGCCAACAGCCACTCTGGAGAAGTGTACGGTGTGTCCTGAAACATGTAATAAACACAGCTTACAGAGCATAGGGCACTTCCACTCATGGGCGTATAAATTGGGAAAACTAAAAATCAACAAGACACAGGCACCCCAAAGTTTAGGGCTGCTCTGTGTACAAGAACCTCCACTTAGCTACACCTTAAGTATCCCAGGAAAGAGAAAAATGGATAAAGAAGTTGTGGTACTTAGGCACAATGGAATATCACTCAGCCATGAAATCAATGTCATAAGGCTAGTAGCAGCATGATGAGTGGATTTAGGGACGAGGATTCTAAGTGAAATAAGTCACACAGAAAAAGACTCTTATCCTAAGATATCACTTATAGAGGGCATGTCGAAATCGCTACACTTGAACTGAATTACAAAACAGAACAGAGTCACACATTTAGAAGACACACTGTGGCTGCTTAACGGGAAAGGTGAGGTGGGCTGATGCATAAAACAAGGGTTTGAAATTAGCTCACATACCGTTCCATAAGCCATATATGTAACAGACAAGACCTCCTCCCTGCTCAGTGAACTGGACTCAACACCCCCTATTCACCGCACAAGAATATATCTGACTAGCAAGAATCTTAAAACCTATGTATTGATATCTCTCTGGAGTTGAATCAAGAGGGTGTAAAGCGGCATAAACACAGCAGGGAAAAGCAGCTCAACCCCATTATCAAAATAAATTACTTAAAATGAACGCCATAAAACAAAGACAGTGAAAGAGAGAGAAATTCTTACAAAATCCGTTCGGAGGCTCTGATGCAACCTGGATTGACCATATCTAGACCCACAGCTGGATGAGACAAAAGGCTGGACAATCTTGGGGCTGAGAGGATTGGTGAGGTTGGGTGATCAAACGCAGACCGTTTAAAGTAATACCGCGTGGTGCCCACGCCATGGGTCCCAAATCTCCAGGTTCAAGGGCATCTTCCTACATCGAAAACATGCCTGGGAAACCCAGAAGATGGTACACCGTGTGATCGGGAAAGGTTTCTAAAACGCACCTCATTTCTCCTCTCCTTGTGCTCGGGTTCGCCATTCCAGCCGCTTTACTAACAATCTCCCTACTTGGAGAATCAGCACCTGGAACCTCCTGTTTGTTTCGTACAGTTGCAATTTGTCCTGAGGATGAACGGGAAGAGGGGGAACCAACGAGAGACTAGCTCTAGGTGTTGGGACAGGCACAGGTCACTCTATTTCCCCATCAGGAAGAAGAATGAAGCACAGGCTCAGCCTGCCCCCCGGAACCAGAATAGGGCATGAAGCAATCCTGCGCTTTTGCGGCCAGCTCCCAAAAAAGCGAGTTGACAAATGGAGCTCAGGGCCTCTGCAATTCACAAACCTGCAGAGTTATAAATGATAACTCTCGTCCACAAATATATTGAGGGAAGGCAACGAAGAGGATTTGAAAGCAAGGCAGAATTGCAGGAAACAGATTTCAGGAGGTAGATTCGACTCGCCTTTAAAGCGCATGAAAAGCGGCAAAACGTTGACAATGATGCCCTTGGCCAAAAAGGGCGTATGTATTTTTTGCTGAATATATTCAGGAAAAAACGCATACGCCCTTTTTGGCCAACCAAGCAAGCCGGAAGTGCAAATCAGCACTACAAAGAAGTCTCGCTTGCCATCGGTCAAAAGGGCCACGCTGCGAAAAGAGTAAACACCAGAAATGCAGGACAGGCCATGGAGACATGGGAGCCTTGCTAGGCTGAGGGGTGGGATGTCAATTGCCAACAGCCACTCTGGAGAAGTGTACGGTGTGTCCTGAAACATGTAATAAACACAGCTTACAGAGCATAGGGCACTTCCACTCATGGGCGTATAAATTGGGAAAACTAAAAATCAACAAGACACAGGCACCCCAAAGTTTAGGGCTGCTCTGTGTACAAGAACCTCCACTTAGCTACACCTTAAGTATCCCAGGAAAGAGAAAAATGGATAAAGAAGTTGTGGTACTTAGGCACAATGGAATATCACTCAGCCATGAAATCAATGTCATAAGGCTAGTAGCAGCATGATGAGTGGATTTAGGGACGAGGATTCTAAGTGAAATAAGTCACACAGAAAAAGACTCTTATCCTAAGATATCACTTATAGAGGGCATGTCAAAATCGCTACACTTGAACTGAATTACAAAACAGAACAGAGTCACACATTTAGAAGACACACTATGGCTGCTTAACGGGAAAGGTGAGGTGGGCTGATGCATAAAACAAGGGTTTGAAATTAGCTCACATACCGTTCCATAAGCCAAATATGTAACAGACAAGACCTCCTCCCTGCTCAGTGAACTGGACTCAACACCCCCTATTCACCGCACCAGAATATACCTGACTAGCAAGAATCTTAAAACCTATGTATTGATATCTCTCTGGAGTTGAATCAAGAGGGTGTAAAGCGGCATAAACACAGCAGGGAAAAGCAGCTCAACCCCATTATCAAAATAAATTACTTAAAATGAACGCCATAAAACAAAGACAGTGAAAGAGAGAGAAATTCTTACAAAATCCGTTCGGAGGCTCTGATGCAACCTGGATTGACCATATCTAGACCCACAGCTGGATGAGACATAAGGCTGGACACTCTTGGGGCTGAGAGGTTTGGTGAGGTTGGGTGAGGAAACGCAGACTCTTTAAAGTAATACCGCGGGGTACCCACCCCATGGGTCCCAAATCTCCAGGTTCAAGGGCATCTTCCTACATCGAAAACGTGCATGGGAAACCCAGAAGATGGTACAGCGTGTGATCGGGAAAGGTTTCTAAAACGCACCTCATTGCTCCTCTCCTTGTGCTCAGGTTCACCATTCCAGCTGCTTTACTAACAATCTCCCTACTTGGAGAATCAGCACCTTGAAGCTCCTGTTTCTTTCGTACAGGTTGCAATTTGTCCTGAGGATGAACGGGAAGAGGGGGAACCAACGAGAGACTAGCTCTAGGTGTTGGGACAGGCACAGGTCACTCTATTTCCCCATCAGGAAGAAGAATGAAGCACAGGCTCAGCCTGCCCCCCGGAACCAGAATAGGGCCTGAAGCAATCCTGCGCTTTTGCGGCCAGCTCCCAAAAAAGCGAGTTGACAAATGGAGCTCAGGGGCACTGCAATTCTCAAACCTGCAGAGTTATAAATGATAACTCTCGTCCACAAGTATATTGAGGGAAGGCAACGAAGAGGATTTGAAAGCAAGGCAGAATTGCAGGAAACAGATTTCAGGAGGTAGATTCGACTCGCCTTTAAAGCACATGAAAAGCGGCAAAACGTTGACAATGATGCCCTTGGCCAAAAAGGGCGTATGCGTTTTTTCCTGAATATATTCAGGAAAAAACGCATACGCCCTTTTTGGCCAACCAAGCAAGCCGGAAGTGCAAATCAGCACTACAAAGAAGTCTCGCTTGCCATCGGTCAAAAGGGCCACGCTGCAAAAAGAGTAAACACCAGAAATGCAGGACAGGCCATGGAGACATGGGAGCCTTGCTAGGCTGAGGGGTGGGATGTCAATTGCCAACAGCCACTCTGGAGAAGTGTACGGTGTGTCCTGAAACATGTAATAAACACAGCTTACAGAGCATAGGGCACTTCCACTCATGGGCGTATAAATTGGGAAAACTAAAAATCAACAAGACACAGGCACCCCAAAGTTTAGGGCTGCTCTGTGTACAAGAACCTCCACTTAGCTACACCTTAAGTATCCCAGGAAAGAGAAAAATGGATAAAGAAGTTGTGGTACTTAGGCACAATGGAATATCACTCAGCCATGAAATCAATGTCATAAGGCTAGTAGCAGCATGATGAGTGGATTTAGGGACGAGGATTCTAAGTGAAATAAGTCACACAGAAAAAGACTCTTATCCTAAGATATCACTTATAGAGGGCATGTCGAAATCGCTACACTTGAACTGAATTACAAAACAGAACAGAGTCACACATTTAGAAGACACACTATGGCTGCTTAACGGGAAAGGTGAGGTGGGCTGATGCATAAAACAAGGGTTTGAAATTAGCTCACATACCGTTCCATAAGCCAAATATGTAACAGACAAGACCTCCTCCCTGCTCAGTGAACTGGACTCAACACCCCCTATTCACCGCACAAGAATATATCTGACTAGCAAGAATCTTAAAACCTATGTATTGATATCTCTCTGGAGTTGAATCAAGAGGGTGTAAAGCGGCATAAACACAGCAGGGAAAAGCAGCTCAACCCCATTATCAAAATAAATTACTTAAAATGAACGCCATAAAACAAAGACAGTGAAAGAGAGAGAAATTCTTACAAAATCCGTTCGGAGGCTCTGATGCAACCTGGATTGACCATATCTAGACCCACAGCTGGATGAGACAAAAGGCTGGACAATCTTGGGGCTGAGAGGATTGGTGAGGTTGGGTGAGCAAACGCAGACCGTTTAAAGTAATACCGCGTGGTACCCACGCCATGGGTCCCAAATCTCCAGGTTCAAGGGCATCTTCCTACATCGAAAACATGCCTGGGAAACCCAGAAGATGGTACACCGTGTGATCGGGAAAGGTTTCTAAAACGCACCTCATTTCTCCTCTCCTTGTGCTCGGGTTCGCCATTCCAGCCGCTTTACTAACAATCTCCCTACTTGGAGAATCAGCACCTGGAACCTCCTGTTTGTTTCGTACAGGTTGCAATTTGTCCTGAGGATGAACTGGAAGACGGGGAACCAACGAGAGACTAGCTCTAGGTGTTGGGACAGGCACAGGTCACTCTATTTCCCCATCAGGAAGAAGAATGAAGCACAGGCTCAGCCTGCCCCCCGGAACCAGAATAGGGCCTGAAGCAATCCTGCGCTTTTGCGGCCAGCTCCCAAAAAAGCGAGTTGACAAATGGAGCTCAGGGGCACTGCAATTCTCAAACCTGCAGAGTTATAAATGATAACTCTCGTCCACAAGTATATTGAGGGAAGGCAACTAAGAGGATTTGAAAGCAAGGCAGAATTGCAGGAAACAGATTTCAGGAGGTAGATTCGACTCGCCTTTAAAGCACATGAAAAGCGGCAAAACGTTGACAATGATGCCCTTGGCCAAAAAGGGCGTATGCGTTTTTTCCTGAATATATTCAGGAAAAAACGCATACGCCCTTTTTGGCCAACCAAGCAAGCCGGAAGTGCAAATCAGCACTACAAAGAAGTCTCGCTTGCCATCGGTCAAAAGGGCCACGCTGCAAAAAGAGTAAACACCAGAAATGCAGGACAGGCCATGGAGACATGGGAGCCTTGCTAGGCTGAGGGGTGGGATGTCAATTGCCAACAGCCACTCTGGAGAAGTGTACGGTGTGTCCTGAAACATGTAATAAACACAGCTTACAGAGCATAGGGCACTTCCACTCATGGGCGTATAAATTGGGAAAACTAAAAATCAACAAGACACAGGCACCCCAAAGTTTAGGGCTGCTCTGTGTACAAGAACCTCCACTTAGCTACACCTTAAGTATCCCAGGAAAGAGAAAAATGGATAAAGAAGTTGTGGTACTTAGGCACAATGGAATATCACTCAGCCATGAAATCAATGTCATAAGGCTAGTAGCAGCATGATGAGTGGATTTAGGGACGAGGATTCTAAGTGAAATAAGTCACACAGAAAAAGACTCTTATCCTAAGATATCACTTATAGAGGGCATGTCAAAATCGCTACACTTGAACTGAATTACAAAACAGAACAGAGTCACACATTTAGAAGACACACTATGGCTGCTTAACGGGAAAGGTGAGGTGGGCTGATGCATAAAACAAGGGTTTGAAATTAGCTCACATACCGTTCCATAAGCCAAATATGTAACAGACAAGACCTCCTCCCTGCTCAGTGAACTGGACTCAACACCCCCTATTCACCGCACAAGAATATATCTGACTAGCAAGAATCTTAAAACCTATGTATTGATATCTCTCTGGAGTTGAATCAAGAGGGTGTAAAGCGGCATAAACACAGCAGGGAAAAGCAGCTCAACCCCATTATCAAAATAAATTACTTAAAATGAACGCCATAAAACAAAGACAGTGAAAGAGAGAGAAATTCTTACAAAATCCGTTCGGAGGCTCTGATGCAACCTGGATTGACCATATCTAGACCCACAGCTGGATGAGACAAAAGGCTGGACAATCTTGGGGCTGAGAGGATTGGTGAGGTTGGGTGAGCAAACGCAGACCGTTTAAAGTAATACCGCGTGGTACCCACGCCATGGGTCCCAAATCTCCAGGTTCAAGGGCATCTTCCTACATCGAAAACATGCCTGGGAAACCCAGAAGATGGTACACCGTGTGATCGGGAAAGGTTTCTAAAACGCACCTCATTTCTCCTCTCCTTGTGCTCGGGTTCGCCATTCCAGCCGCTTTACTAACAATCTCCCTACTTGGAGAATCAGCACCTGGAACCTCCTGTTTGTTTCGTACAGGTTGCAATTTGTCCTGAGGATGAACGGGAAGACGGGGAACCAACGAGAGACTAGCTCTAGGTGTTGGGACAGGCACAGGTCACTCTATTTCCCCATCAGGAAGAAGAATGAAGCACAGGCTCAGCCTGCCCCCCGGAACCAGAATAGGGCCTGAAGCAATCCTGCGCTTTTGCGGCCAGCTCCCAAAAAAGCGAGTTGACAAATGGAGCTCAGGGCCACTGCAATTCACAAACCTGCAGAGTTATAAATGATAACTCTCGTCCACAAATATATTGAGGGAAGGCAATGAAGAAGATTTGAAAGCAAGGCAGAATTGCAGGAAACAGATTTCAGGAGGTAGATTCGACTCGCCTTTAAAGCACATGAAAAGCAGCAAAACGTTGACAATGATGCCCTTGGCCAAAAAGGGCGTATGCGTTTTTTGCTGAATATATTCAGGAAAAAACGCATACGCCCTTTTTGGCCAACCAAGCAAGCCGGAAGTGCAAATCAGCACTACAAAGAAGTCTCGCTTGCCATCGGTCAAAATGGCCATGCTGCCAAAAGTGTAAAAACCAGAAATTCAGGACAGGCCATGGAGACATGGGAGCCTTGCTACGCTGATGGGCAGCATGCCAATTGTCAACAGCCACTCTGGAGAAGTGTACGGTGTGTCCTGAAACATGTAATAAACACAGCTTACAGAGCATAGGGCACTTCCACTCATGGGCGTATAAATTGGGAAAACTAAAAAGCAACAAGACACAGGCACCCCAAAGTTTCCGGCTGCTCTGTGTACAAGAACCTCCACTTAGGTACACCTTAAACATGCCAGGAAAGAGAAAAATGGATAAAGAAGTTGTGGTACTTAGGCACAATGGAATATCACTCAGCCATGAAATCAATGTCATAAGGCTAGTAGCAGCATGATGAGTGGATTTAGGGACGAGGATTCTAAGTGAAATAAGTCACACAGAAAAAGACAATTATCCTAAGATATCACTTATAGAGGGCATGTGAAAATCGCTACACTTGAAGTGAATTACAAAACAGAACAGAGTCACATATTTAGAAGACACACTATGGCTGCTTAACGGGAAAGGTGAGGTGGGGTGATGCATAAAACAAGGGTTTGAAATTAGCTCACATACCGTTCCATAAGCCAAATATGTAACAGACAAGACCTCCTCCCTGCTCAGTGAACTGGACTCAACACCCCCTATTCACCGCACCAGAATATACCTGACTAGCAAGAATCTTAAAACCTATGTATTGATATCTCTCTGGAGTTGAATCAAGAGGGTGTAAAGCGGCATAAACACAGCAGGGAAAAGCAGCTCAACCCCATTATCAAAATAAATTACTTAAAATGAACGCCATAAAACAAAGACAGTGAAAGAGAGAGAAATTCTTACAAAATCCGTTCGGAGGCTCTGATGCAACCTGGATTGACCATATCTAGACCCACAGCTGGATGAGACATGAGGCTGGACACTCTTGGGGCTGAGAGGTTTGGTGAGGTTGGGTGAGGAAACGCAGACTCTTTAAAGTAATACCGCGGGGTACCCACCCCATGGGTCCCAAATCTCCAGGTTCAAGGGCATCTTCCTACATCGAAAACGTGCATGGGAAACCCAGAAGATGGTACAGCGTGTGATCGGGAAAGGTTTCTAAAACGCACCTCATTGCTCCTCTCCTTGTGCTCAGGTTCGCCATTCCAGCTGCTTTACTAACAATCTCCCTACTTGGAGAATCAGCACCTTGAAGCTCCTGTTTCTTTCGTACAGGTTGCAATTTGTCCTGAGGATGAACGGGAAGAGGGGGAACCAACGAGAGACTAGCTCTAGGTGTTGGGACAGGCACAGGTCACTCTATTTCCCCATCAGGAAGAAGAATGAAGCACAGGCTCAGCCTGCCCCCCGGAACCAGAATAGGGCCTGAAGCAATCCTGCGCTTTTGCGGCCAGCTCCCAAAAAAGCGAGTTGACAAATGGAGCTCAGGGGCACTGCAATTCTCAAACCTGCAGAGTTATAAATGATAACTCTCGTCCACAAGTATATTGAGGGAAGGCAACTAAGAGGATTTGAAAGCAAGGCAGAATTGCAGGAAACAGATTTCAGGAGGTAGATTCGACTCGCCTTTAAAGCACATGAAAAGCGGCAAAACGTTGACAATGATGCCCTTGGCCAAAAAGGGCGTATGCGTTTTTTCCTGAATATATTCAGGAAAAAACGCATACGCCCTTTTTGGCCAACCAAGCAAGCCGGAAGTGCAAATCAGCACTACAAAGAAGTCTCGCTTGCCATCGGTCAAAAGGGCCACGCTGCAAAAAGAGTAAACACCAGAAATGCAGGACAGGCCATGGAGACATGGGAGCCTTGCTAGGCTGAGGGGTGGGATGTCAATTGCCAACAGCCACTCTGGAGAAGTGTACGGTGTGTCCTGAAACATGTAATAAACACAGCTTACAGAGCATAGGGCACTTCCACTCATGGGCGTATAAATTGGGAAAACTAAAAATCAACAAGACACAGGCACCCCAAAGTTTAGGGCTGCTCTGTGTACAAGAACCTCCACTTAGCTACACCTTAAGTATCCCAGGAAAGAGAAAAATGGATAAAGAAGTTGTGGTACTTAGGCACAATGGAATATCACTCAGCCATGAAATCAATGTCATAAGGCTAGTAGCAGCATGATGAGTGGATTTAGGGACGAGGATTCTAAGTGAAATAAGTCACACAGAAAAAGACTCTTATCCTAAGATATCACTTATAGAGGGCATGTCAAAATCGCTACACTTGAACTGAATTACAAAACAGAACAGAGTCACACATTTAGAAGACACACTATGGCTGCTTAACGGGAAAGGTGAGGTGGGCTGATGCATAAAACAAGGGTTTGAAATTAGCTCACATACCGTTCCATAAGCCAAATATGTAACAGACAAGACCTCCTCCCTGCTCAGTGAACTGGACTCAACACCCCCTATTCACCGCACAAGAATATATCTGACTAGCAAGAATCTTAAAACCTATGTATTGATATCTCTCTGGAGTTGAATCAAGAGGGTGTAAAGCGGCATAAACACAGCAGGGAAAAGCAGCTCAACCCCATTATCAAAATAAATTACTTAAAATGAACGCCATAAAACAAAGACAGTGAAAGAGAGAGAAATTCTTACAAAATCCGTTCGGAGGCTCTGATGCAACCTGGATTGACCATATCTAGACCCACAGCTGGATGAGACAAAAGGCTGGACAATCTTGGGGCTGAGAGGATTGGTGAGGTTGGGTGAGCAAACGCAGACCGTTTAAAGTAATACCGCGTGGTACCCACGCCATGGGTCCCAAATCTCCAGGTTCAAGGGCATCTTCCTACATCGAAAACATGCCTGGGAAACCCAGAAGATGGTACACCGTGTGATCGGGAAAGGTTTCTAAAACGCACCTCATTTCTCCTCTCCTTGTGCTCGGGTTCGCCATTCCAGCCGCTTTACTAACAATCTCCCTACTTGGAGAATCAGCACCTGGAACCTCCTGTTTGTTTCGTACAGGTTGCAATTTGTCCTGAGGATGAACGGGAAGACGGGGAACCAACGAGAGACTAGCTCTAGGTGTTGGGACAGGCACAGGTCACTCTATTTCCCCATCAGGAAGAAGAATGAAGCACAGGCTCAGCCTGCCCCCCGGAACCAGAATAGGGCCTGAAGCAATCCTGCGCTTTTGCGGCCAGCTCCCAAAAAAGCGAGTTGACAAATGGAGCTCAGGGCCACTGCAATTCACAAACCTGCAGAGTTATAAATGATAACTCTCGTCCACAAATATATTGAGGGAAGGCAATGAAGAAGATTTGAAAGCAAGGCAGAATTGCAGGAAACAGATTTCAGGAGGTAGATTCGACTCGCCTTTAAAGCACATGAAAAGCAGCAAAACGTTGACAATGATGCCCTTGGCCAAAAAGGGCGTATGCGTTTTTTGCTGAATATATTCAGGAAAAAACGCATACGCCCTTTTTGGCCAACCAAGCAAGCCGGAAGTGCAAATCAGCACTACAAAGAAGTCTCGCTTGCCATCGGTCAAAATGGCCATGCTGCCAAAAGTGTAAAAACCAGAAATTCAGGACAGGCCATGGAGACATGGGAGCCTTGCTACGCTGATGGGCAGCATGCCAATTGTCAACAGCCACTCTGGAGAAGTGTACGGTGTGTCCTGAAACATGTAATAAACACAGCTTACAGAGCATAGGGCACTTCCACTCATGGGCGTATAAATTGGGAAAACTAAAAAGCAACAAGACACAGGCACCCCAAAGTTTCCGGCTGCTCTGTGTACAAGAACCTCCACTTAGGTACACCTTAAACATGCCAGGAAAGAGAAAAATGGATAAAGAAGTTGTGGTACTTAGGCACAATGGAATATCACTCAGCCATGAAATCAATGTCATAAGGCTAGTAGCAGCATGATGAGTGGATTTAGGGACGAGGATTCTAAGTGAAATAAGTCACACAGAAAAAGACAATTATCCTAAGATATCACTTATAGAGGGCATGTGAAAATCGCTACACTTGAAGTGAATTACAAAACAGAACAGAGTCACATATTTAGAAGACACACTATGGCTGCTTAACGGGAAAGGTGAGGTGGGGTGATGCATAAAACAAGGGTTTGAAATTAGCTCACATACCGTTCCATAAGCCAAATATGTAACAGACAAGACCTCCTCCCTGCTCAGTGAACTGGACTCAACACCCCCTATTCACCGCACCAGAATATACCTGACTAGCAAGAATCTTAAAACCTATGTATTGATATCTCTCTGGAGTTGAATCAAGAGGGTGTAAAGCGGCATAAACACAGCAGGGAAAAGCAGCTCAACCCCATTATCAAAATAAATTACTTAAAATGAACGCCATAAAACAAAGACAGTGAAAGAGAGAGAAATTCTTACAAAATCCGTTCGGAGGCTCTGATGCAACCTGGATTGACCATATCTAGACCCACAGCTGGATGAGACAAAAGGCTGGACAATCTTGGGGCTGAGAGGATTGGTGAGGTTGGGTGAGCAAACGCAGACCGTTTAAAGTAATACCGCGTGGTACCCACGCCATGGGTCCCAAATCTCCAGGTTCAAGGGCATCTTCCTACATTGAAAACGTGCATGGGAAACCCAGAAGATGGTACAGCGTGTGATCGGGAAAGGTTTCTAAAACGCACCTCATTTCTCCTCTCCTTGTGCTCGGGTTCGCCATTCCAGCCGCTTTACTAACAATCTCCCTACTTGGAGAATCAGCACCTTGAAGCTCCTGTTTCTTTCGTACAGGTTGCAATTTGTCCTGAGGATGAACGGGAAGAGGGGGAACCAACGAGAGACTAGCTCTAGGTGTTGGGACAGGCACAGGTCACTCTATTTCCCCATCAGGAAGAAGAATGAAGCACAGGCTCAGCCTGCCCCCCGGAACCAGAATAGGGCCTGAAGCAATCCTGCGCTTTTGCGGCCAGCTCCCAAAAAAGCGAGTTGACAAATGGAGCTCAGGGCCACTGCAATTCACAAACCTGCAGAGTTATAAATGATAACTCTTGTCCACAAATATATTGAGGGAAGGCAACAAAGAGGATTTGAAAGCAAGGCAGAATTGCAGGAAACAGATTTCAGGAGGTAGATTCGACTCGCCTTTAAAGCACATGAAAAGCGGCAAAACGTTGACAATGATGCCCTTGGCCAAAAAGGGCGTATGCGTTTTTTGCTGAATATATTCAGAAAAAAACGCATACGCCCTTTTTGGCCAACCAAGCAAGCCGGAAGTGCAAATCAGCACTACAAAGAAGTCTCGCTTGCCATCAGTCAAAAGGGCCACGCTGCAAAAAGAGTAAACACCAGAAATGCAGGACAGGCCATGGAGACATGGGAGCCTTGCTAGGCTGAGAGGTGGGATGTCAATTGCCAACAGCCACTCTGGAGAAGTGTACGGTGTGTCCTGAAACATGTAATAAACACAGCTTACAGAGCATAGGGCACTTCCACTCATGGGCGTATAAATTGGGAAAATTAAAATCAACAAGACACAGGCACCCCAAAGTTTAGGGCTGCTCTGTGTACAAGAACCTCCACTTAGCTACACCTTAAGTATCCCAGGAAAGAGAAAAATGGATAAAGAAGTTGTGGTACTTAGGCACAATGGAATATCACTCAGCCATGAAATCAATGTCATAAGGCTAGTAGCAGCATGATGAGTGGATTTAGGGACGAGGATTCTAAGTGAAATAAGTCACACAGAAAAAGACTCTTATCCTAAGATATCACTTATAGAGGGCATGTCGAAATCGCTACACTTGAACTGAATTACAAAACAGAACAGAGTCACACATTTAGAAGACACACTATGGCTGCTTAACGGGAAAGGTGAGGTGGGGTGATGCATAAAACAAGGGTTTGAAATTAGCTCACATACCGTTCCATAAGCCAAATATGTAACAGACAAGACCTCCTCCCTGCTCAGTGAACTGGACTCAACACCCCCTATTCACCGCACAAGAATATATCTGACTAGCAAGAATCTTAAAACCTATGTATTGATATCTCTCTGGAGTTGAATCAAGAGGGTGTAAAGTGGCATAAACACAGCAGGGAAAAGCAGCTCAACCCCATTATCAAAATAAATTACTTAAAATGAACGCCATAAAACAAAGACAGTGAAAGAGAGAGAAATTCTTACAAAATCCGTTCGGAGGCTCTGATGCAACCCGAATTGACCATATCTAGACCCACAGCTGGATGAGACATAAGGCTGGACACTCTTGGGGCTGAGAGGTTTGGTGAGGTTGGGTGAGGAAACGCAGACCCTTTAAAGTAATACCGCGGGGTACCCACCCCATGGGTCCCAAATCTCCAGGTTCAAGGGCATCTTCCTACATTGAAAACGTGCATGGGAAACCCAGAAGATGGTACAGCGTGTGATCGGGAAAGGTTTCTAAAACGCACCTCATTTCTCCTCTCCTTGTGCTCGGGTTCGCCATTCCAGCCGCTTTACTAACAATCTCCCTACTTGGAGAATCAGCACCTTGAAGCTCCTGTTTGTTTCGTACAGGTTGCAATTTGTCCTGAGGATGAACGGGAAGAGGGGGAACCAACGAGAGACTAGCTCTAGGTGTTGGGACAGGCACAGGTCACTCTATTTCCCCATCAGGAAGAAGAATGAAGCACAGGCTCAGCCTGCCCCCTGGAACCAGAATAGGGCCTGAAGCAATCCTGCGCTTTTGCGGCCAGCTCCCAAAAAAGCGAGTTGACAAATGGAGCTCAGGGCCACTGCAATTCACAAACCTGCAGAGTTATAAATGATAACTCTTGTCCACAAATATATTGAGGGAAGGCAACGAAGAGGATTTGAAAGCAAGGCAGAATTGCAGGAAACAGATTTCAGGAGGTAGATTCGACTCGCCTTTAAAGCACATGAAAAGCGGCAAAACGTTGACAATGATGCCCTTGGCCAAAAAGGGCGTATGCGTTTTTTGCTGAATATATTCAGGAAAAAACGCATACGCCCTTTTTGGCCAACCAAGCAAGCCGGAAGTGCAAATCAGCACTACAAAGAAGTCTCGCTTGCCATCGGTCAAAAGGGCCATGCTGCGAAAAGAGTAAACACCAGAAATGCAGGACAGGCCATGGAGACATGGGAGCCTTGCTAGGCTGAGGGGTGGGATGTCAATTGCCAACAGCCACTCTGGAGAAGTGTACGGTGTGTCCTGAAACATGTAATAAACACAGCTTACAGAGCATAGGGCACTTCCACTCATGGGCGTATAAATTGGGAAAACTAAAAATCAACAAGACACAGGCACCCCAAAGTTTAGGGCTGCTCTGTGTACAAGAACCTCCACTTAGCTACACCTTAAGTATCCCAGGAAAGAGAAAAATGGATAAAGAAGTTGTGGTACTTAGGCACAATGGAATATCACTCAGCCATGAAATCAATGTCATAAGGCTAGTAGCAGCATGATGAGTGGATTTAGGGACGAGGATTCTAAGTGAAATAAGTCACACAGAAAAAGACTCTTATCCTAAGATATCACTTATAGAGGGCATGTCAAAATCGCTACACTTGAACTGAATTACAAAACAGAACAGAGTCACACATTTAGAAGACACACTATGGCTGCTTAACGGGAAAGGTGAGGTGGGCTGATGCATAAAACAAGGGTTTGAAATTAGCTCACATACCGTTCCATAAGCCAAATATGTAACAGACAAGACCTCCTCCCTGCTCAGTGAACTGGACTCAACACCCCCTATTCACCGCACAAGAATATATCTGACTAGCAAGAATCTTAAAACCTATGTATTGATATCTCTCTGGAGTTGAATCAAGAGGGTGTAAAGCGGCATAAACACAGCAGGGAAAAGCAGCTCAACCCCATTATCAAAATAAATTACTTAAAATGAACGCCATAAAACAAAGACAGTGAAAGAGAGAGAAATTCTTACAAAATCCGTTCGGAGGCTCTGATGCAACCTGGATTGACCATATCTAGACCCACAGCTGGATGAGACAAAAGGCTGGACAATCTTGGGGCTGAGAGGATTGGTGAGGTTGGGTGAGCAAACGCAGACCGTTTAAAGTAATACCGCGTGGTACCCACGCCATGGGTCCCAAATCTCCAGGTTCAAGGGCATCTTCCTACATCGAAAACATGCCTGGGAAACCCAGAAGATGGTACACCGTGTGATCGGGAAAGGTTTCTAAAACGCACCTCATTTCTCCTCTCCTTGTGCTCGGGTTCGCCATTCCAGCCGCTTTACTAACAATCTCCCTACTTGGAGAATCAGCACCTGGAACCTCCTGTTTGTTTCGTACAGGTTGCAATTTGTCCTGAGGATGAACGGGAAGACGGGGAACCAACGAGAGACTAGCTCTAGGTGTTGGGACAGGCACAGGTCACTCTATTTCCCCATCAGGAAGAAGAATGAAGCACAGGCTCAGCCTGCCCCCCGGAACCAGAATAGGGCCTGAAGCAATCCTGCGCTTTTGCGGCCAGCTCCCAAAAAAGCGAGTTGACAAATGGAGCTCAGGGCCACTGCAATTCACAAACCTGCAGAGTTATAAATGATAACTCTCGTCCACAAATATATTGAGGGAAGGCAATGAAGAAGATTTGAAAGCAAGGCAGAATTGCAGGAAACAGATTTCAGGAGGTAGATTCGACTCGCCTTTAAAGCACATGAAAAGCAGCAAAACGTTGACAATGATGCCCTTGGCCAAAAAGGGCGTATGCGTTTTTTGCTGAATATATTCAGGAAAAAACGCATACGCCCTTTTTGGCCAACCAAGCAAGCCGGAAGTGCAAATCAGCACTACAAAGAAGTCTCGCTTGCCATCGGTCAAAATGGCCATGCTGCCAAAAGTGTAAAAACCAGAAATTCAGGACAGGCCATGGAGACATGGGAGCCTTGCTACGCTGATGGGCAGCATGCCAATTGTCAACAGCCACTCTGGAGAAGTGTACGGTGTGTCCTGAAACATGTAATAAACACAGCTTACAGAGCATAGGGCACTTCCACTCATGGGCGTATAAATTGGGAAAACTAAAAAGCAACAAGACACAGGCACCCCAAAGTTTCCGGCTGCTCTGTGTACAAGAACCTCCACTTAGGTACACCTTAAACATGCCAGGAAAGAGAAAAATGGATAAAGAAGTTGTGGTACTTAGGCACAATGGAATATCACTCAGCCATGAAATCAATGTCATAAGGCTAGTAGCAGCATGATGAGTGGATTTAGGGACGAGGATTCTAAGTGAAATAAGTCACACAGAAAAAGACAATTATCCTAAGATATCACTTATAGAGGGCATGTGAAAATCGCTACACTTGAAGTGAATTACAAAACAGAACAGAGTCACATATTTAGAAGACACACTATGGCTGCTTAACGGGAAAGGTGAGGTGGGGTGATGCATAAAACAAGGGTTTGAAATTAGCTCACATACCGTTCCATAAGCCAAATATGTAACAGACAAGACCTCCTCCCTGCTCAGTGAACTGGACTCAACACCCCCTATTCACCGCACCAGAATATACCTGACTAGCAAGAATCTTAAAACCTATGTATTGATATCTCTCTGGAGTTGAATCAAGAGGGTGTAAAGCGGCATAAACACAGCAGGGAAAAGCAGCTCAACCCCATTATCAAAATAAATTACTTAAAATGAACGCCATAAAACAAAGACAGTGAAAGAGAGAGAAATTCTTACAAAATCCGTTCGGAGGCTCTGATGCAACCTGGATTGACCATATCTAGACCCACAGCTGGATGAGACAAAAGGCTGGACAATCTTGGGGCTGAGAGGATTGGTGAGGTTGGGTGAGCAAACGCAGACCGTTTAAAGTAATACCGCGTGGTACCCACGCCATGGGTCCCAAATCTCCAGGTTCAAGGGCATCTTCCTACATTGAAAACGTGCATGGGAAACCCAGAAGATGGTACAGCGTGTGATCGGGAAAGGTTTCTAAAACGCACCTCATTTCTCCTCTCCTTGTGCTCGGGTTCGCCATTCCAGCCGCTTTACTAACAATCTCCCTACTTGGAGAATCAGCACCTTGAAGCTCCTGTTTCTTTCGTACAGGTTGCAATTTGTCCTGAGGATGAACGGGAAGAGGGGGAACCAACGAGAGACTAGCTCTAGGTGTTGGGACAGGCACAGGTCACTCTATTTCCCCATCAGGAAGAAGAATGAAGCACAGGCTCAGCCTGCCCCCCGGAACCAGAATAGGGCCTGAAGCAATCCTGCGCTTTTGCGGCCAGCTCCCAAAAAAGCGAGTTGACAAATGGAGCTCAGGGCCACTGCAATTCACAAACCTGCAGAGTTATAAATGATAACTCTTGTCCACAAATATATTGAGGGAAGGCAACGAAGAGGATTTGAAAGCAAGGCAGAATTGCAGGAAACAGATTTCAGGAGGTAGATTCGACTCGCCTTTAAAGCACATGAAAAGCGGCAAAACGTTGACAATGATGCCCTTGGCCAAAAAGGGCGTATGCGTTTTTTGCTGAATATATTCAGAAAAAAACGCATACGCCCTTTTTGGCCAACCAAGCAAGCCGGAAGTGCAAATCAGCACTACAAAGAAGTCTCGCTTGCCATCAGTCAAAAGGGCCACGCTGCAAAAAGAGTAAACACCAGAAATGCAGGACAGGCCATGGAGACATGGGAGCCTTGCTAGGCTGAGGGGTGGGATGTCAATTGCCAACAGCCACTCTGGAGAAGTGTACGGTGTGTCCTGAAACATGTAATAAACACAGCTTACAGAGCATAGGGCACTTCCACTCATGGGCGTATAAATTGGGAAAACTAAAAATCAACAAGACACAGGCACCCCAAAGTTTCCGGCTGCTCTGTGTACAAGAACCTCCACTTAGCTACACCTTAAACATGCCAGGAAAGAGAAAAATGGATAAAGAAGTTGCGGTACTTAGGCACAATGGAATATCACTCAGCCATGAAATCAATGTCATAAGCCTAGTAGCAGCATGATGAGTGGATTTAGGGACGAGGATTCTAAGTGAAATAAGTCACACAGAAAAAGGCTCTTATCCTAAGATATCACTTATAGAGGGCATGTCGAAATCGCTACACTTGAACTGAATTACAAAACAGAACAGAGTCACACATTTAGAAGACACACTATGGCTGCTTAACGGGAAAGGTGAGGTGGGCTGATGCATAAAACAAGGGTTTGAAATTAGCTCACATACCGTTCCATAAGCCAAATATGTAACAGACAAGTCCTCCTCCCTGCTCAGTGAACTGGACTCAACACCCCCTATTCACCGCACAAGAATATATCTGACTAGCAAGAATCTTAAAACCTATGTATTGATATCTCTCTGGAGTTGAATCAAGAGGGTGTAAAGCGGCATAAACACAGCAGGGAAAAGCAGCTCAACCCCATTATCAAAATAAATTACTTAAAATGAACGCCATAAAACAAAGACAGTGAAAGAGAGAGAAATTCTTACAAAATCCGTTCGGAGGCTCTGATGCAACCTGGATTGACCATATCTAGACCCACAGCTGGATGAGACAAAAGGCTGGACAATCTTGGGGCTGAGAGGATTGGTGAGGTTGGGTGAGCAAACGCAGACTGTTTAAAGTAATACCGCGTGGTACCCACGCCATGGGTCCCAAATCTCCAGGTTCAAGGGCATCTTCCTACATCGAAAACATGCCTGGGAAACCCAGAAGATGGTACACCGTGTGATCGGGAAAGGTTTCTAAAACGCACCTCATTTCTCCTCTCCTTGTGCTCGGGTTCGCCATTCCAGCCGCTTTACTAACAATCTCCCTACTTGGAGAATCAGCACCTGGAACCTCCTGTTTGTTTCGTACAGGTTGCAATTTGTCCTGAGGATGAACGGGAAGACGGGGAACCAACGAGAGACTAGCTCTAGGTGTTGGGACAGGCACAGGTCACTCTATTTCCCCATCAGGAAGAAGAATGAAGCACAGGCTCAGCCTGCCCCCCGGAACCAGAATAGGGCCTGAAGCAATCCTGCGCTTTTGCGGCCAGCTCCCAAAAAAGCGAGTTGACAAATGGAGCTCAGGGCCACTGCAATTCACAAACCTGCAGAGTTATAAATGATAACTCTTGTCCACAAATATATTGAGGGAAGGCAACGAAGAGGATTTGAAAGCAAGGCAGAATTGCAGGAAACAGATTTCAGGAGGTAGATTCGACTCGCCTTTAAAGCACATGAAAAGCGGCAAAACGTTGACAATGATGCCCTTGGCCAAAAAGGGCGTATGCGTTTTTTGCTGAATATATTCAGGAAAAAACGCATACGCCCTTTTTGGCCAACCAAGCAAGCCGGAAGTGCAAATCAGCACTACAAAGAAGTCTCGCTTGCCATCGGTCAAAAGGGCCACGCTGCGAAAAGAGTAAACACCAGAAATGCAGGACAGGCCATGGAGACATGGGAGCCTTGCTAGGCTGAGGGGTGGGATGTCAATTGCCAACAGCCACTCTGGAGAAGTGTACGGTGTGTCCTGAAACATGTAATAAACACAGCTTACAGAGCATAGGGCACTTCCACTCATGGGCGTATAAATTGGGAAAACTAAAAATCAACAAGACACAGGCACCCCAAAGTTTAGGGCTGCTCTGTGTACAAGAACCTCCACTTAGCTACACCTTAAGTATCCCAGGAAAGAGAAAAATGGATAAAGAAGTTGTGGTACTTAGGCACAATGGAATATCACTCAGCCATGAAATCAATGTCATAAGGCTAGTAGCAGCATGATGAGTGGATTTAGGGACGAGGATTCTAAGTGAAATAAGTCACACAGAAAAAGACTCTTATCCTAAGATATCACTTATAGAGGGCATGTCGAAATCGCTACACTTGAACTGAATTACAAAACAGAACAGAGTCACACATTTAGAAGACACACTATGGCTGCTTAACGGGAAAGGTGAGGTGGGCTGATGCATAAAACAAGGGTTTGAAATTAGCTCACATACCGTTCCATAAGCCATATATGTAACAGACAAGACCTCCTCCCTGCTCAGTGAACTGGACTCAACACCCCCTATTCACCGCACAAGAATATATCTGACTAGCAAGAATCTTAAAACCTATGTATTGATATCTCTCTGGAGTTGAATCAAGAGGGTGTAAAGCGGCATAAACACAGCAGGGAAAAGCAGCTCAACCCCATTATCAAAATAAATTACTTAAAATGAACGCCATAAAACAAAGACAGTGAAAGAGAGAGAAATTCTTACAAAATCCGTTCGGAGGCTCTGATGCAACCTGGATTGACCATATCTAGACCCACAGCTGGATGAGACAAAAGGCTGGACAATCTTGGGGCTGAGAGGATTGGTGAGGTTGGGTGAGCAAACGCAGACTGTTTAAAGTAATACCGCGTGGTACCCACGCCATGGGTCCCAAATCTCCAGGTTCAAGGGCATCTTCCTACATCGAAAACATGCCTGGGAAACCCAGAAGATGGTACAGCGTGTGATCGGGAAAGGTTTCTAAAACGCACCTCATTTCTCCTCTCCTTGTGCTCGGGTTCGCCATTCCAGCCGCTTTACTAACAATCTCCCTACTTGGAGAATCAGCACCTGGAACCTCCTGTTTGTTTCGTACAGGTTGCAATTTGTCCTGAGGATGAACGGGAAGACGGGGAACCAACGAGAGACTAGCTCTAGGTGTTGGGACAGGCACAGGTCACTCTATTTCCCCATCAGGAAGAAGAATGAAGCACAGGCTCAGCCTGCCTCCCGGAACCAGAATAGGGCCTGAAGCAATCCTGCGCTTTTGCGGCCAGCTCCCAAAAATGCGAGTTGACAAATGGAGCTCAGGGCCACTGCAATTCACAAACCTGCAGAGTTATAAATGATAACTCTCGTCCACAAATATATTGAGGGAAGGCAACGAAGAGGATTTGAAAGCAAGGCAGAATTGCAGGAAACAGATTTCAGGAGGTAGATTCGACTCGCCTTTAAAGCACATGAAAAGCAGCAAAACGTTGACAATGATGCCCTTGGCCAAAAAGGGCGTATGCGTTTTTTCCTGAATATATTCAGGAAAAAACGCATACGCCCTTTTTGGCCAACCAAGCAAGCCGGAAGTGCAAATCAGCACTACAAAGAAGTCTCGCTTGCCATCGGTCAAAAGGGCCACGCTGCGAAAAGAGTAAACACCAGAAATGCAGGACAGGCCATGGAGACATGGGAGCCTTGCTAGGCTGAGGGGTGGGATGTCAATTGCCAACAGCCACTCTGGAGAAGTGTACGGTGTGTCCTGAAACATGTAATAAACACAGCTTACAGAGCATAGGGCACTTCCACTCATGGGCGTATAAATTGGGAAAACTAAAAATCAACAAGACACAGGCACCCCAAAGTTTAGGGCTGCTCTGTGTACAAGAACCTCCACTTAGCTACACCTTAAGTATCCCAGGAAAGAGAAAAATGGATAAAGAAGTTGTGGTACTTAGGCACAATGGAATATCACTCAGCCATGAAATCAATGTCATAAGGCTAGTAGCAGCATGATGAGTGGATTTAGGGACGAGGATTCTAAGTGAAATAAGTCACACAGAAAAAGACTCTTATCCTAAGATATCACTTATAGAGGGCATGTCGAAATCGCTACACTTGAACTGAATTACAAAACAGAACAGAGTCACACATTTAGAAGACACACTATGGCTGCTTAACGGGAAAGGTGAGGTGGGCTGATGCATAAAACAAGGGTTTGAAATTAGCTCACATACCGTTCCATAAGCCAAATATGTAACAGACAAGACCTCCTCCCTGTTCAGTGAACTGGACTCAACACCCCCTATTCACCGCACAAGAATATATCTGACTAGCAAGAATCTTAAAACCTATGTATTGATATCTCTCTGGAGTTGAATCAAGAGGGTGTAAAGCGGCATAAACACAGCAGGGAAAAGCAGCTCAACCCCATTATCAAAATAAATTACTTAAAATGAACGCCATAAAACAAAGACAGTGAAAGAGAGAGAAATTCTTACAAAATCCGTTCGGAGGCTCTGATGCAACCTGGATTGACCATATCTAGACCCACAGCTGGATGAGACAAAAGGCTGGACAATCTTGGGGCTGAGAGGATTGGTGAGGTTGGGTGAGCAAACGCAGACTGTTTAAAGTAATACCGCGTGGTACCCACCCCATGGGTGCCAAATCTCCAGGTTCAAGGGCATCTTCCTACATCGAAAACATGCCTGGGAAACCCAGAAGATGGTACACCGTGTGATCGGGAAAGGTTTCTAAAACGCACCTCATTTCTCCTCTCCTTGTGCTCGGGTTCGCCATTCCAGCCGCTTTACTAACAATCTCCCTACTTGGAGAATCAGCACCTTGAAGCTCCTGTTTCTTTCGTACAGGTTGCAATTTGTCCTGAGGATGAACGGGAAGAGGGGGAACCAACGAGAGACTAGCTCTAGGTGTTGGGACAGGCACAGGTCACTCTATTTCCCCATCAGGAAGAAGAAGGAAGCACAGGCTCAGCCTGCCCCCCGGAACCAGAATAGGGCCTGAAGCAATCCTGCGCTTTTGCGGCCAGCTCCCAAAAAAGCGAGTTGACAAATGGAGCTCAGGGCCACTGCAATTCACAAACCTGCAGAGTTATAAATGATAACTCTCGTCCAAAAATATATTGAGGGAAGGCAACGAAGAGGATTTGAAAGCAAGGCAGAATTGCCGGAAACAGATTTCAGGAGGTAGATTCGACTCGCCTTTAAAGCACATGAAAAGCGGCAAAACGTTGACAATGATGCCCTTGGCCAAAAAGGGCGTATGCGTTTTTTCCTGAATATATTCAGGAAAAAACGCATACGCCCTTTTTGGCCAACCAAGCAAGCCGGAAGTGCAAATCAGCACTACAAAGAAGTCTCGCTTGCCATCGGTCAAAAGGGCCACGCTGCGAAAAGAGTAAACACCAGAAATGCAGGACAGGCCATGGAGACATGGGAGCCTTGCTAGGCTGAGGGGTGGGATGTCAATTGCCAACAGCCACTCTGGAGAAGTGTACGGTGTGTCCTGAAACATGTAATAAACACAGCTTACAGAGCATAGGGCACTTCCACTCATGGGCGTATAAATTGGGAAAACTAAAAATCAACAAGACACAGGCACCCCAAAGTTTCCGGCTGCTCTGTGTACAAGAACCTCCACTTAGCTACACCTTAAACATGCCAGGAAAGAGAAAAATGGATAAAGAAGTTGTGGTACTTAGGCACAATGGAATATCACTCAGCCATGAAATCAATGTCATAAGCCTAGTAGCAGCATGATGAGTGGATTTAGGGACGAGGATTCTAAGTGAAATAAGTCACACAGAAAAAGACAGTTATCCTAAGATATCACTTATAGAGGGCATGTGAAAATCGCTACACTTGAAGTGAATTACAAAACAGAACAGAGTCACACATTTAGAAGACACACTATGGCTGCTTAACGGGAAAGGTGAGGTGGGCTGATGCATAAACCAAGGGTTTGAAATTAGCTCACATACCGTTCCATAAGCCAAATATGTAACAGACAAGACCTCCTCCCTGCTCAGTGAACTGGACTCAACACCCCCTATTCACCGCACAAGAATATATCTGACTAGCAAGAATCTTAAAACCTATGTATTGATATCTCTCTGGAGTTGAATCAAGAGGGTGTAAAGCGGCATAAACACAGCAGGGAAAAGCAGCTCAACCCCATTATCAAAATAAATTACTTAAAATGAACGCCATAAAACAAAGACAGTGAAAGAGAGAGAAATTCTTACAAAATCCGTTCGGAGGCTCTGATGCAACCTGGATTGACCATATCTAGACCCACAGCTGGATGAGACATAAGGCTGGACACTCTTGGGGCTGAGAGGTTTGGTGAGGTTGGGTGAGGAAACGCAGACCCTTTAAAGTAATACCGCGGGGTACCCACCCCATGGGTCCCAAATCTCCAGGTTCAAGGGCATCTTCCTACATCGAAAACATGCCTGGGAAACCCAGAAGATGGTACACCGTGTGATCGGGAAAGGTTTCTAAAACGCACCTCATTTCTCCTCTCCTTGTGCTCGGGTTCGCCATTCCAGCCGCTTTACTAACAATCTCCCTACTTGGAGAATCAGCACCTGGAACCTCCTGTTTGTTTCGTACAGGTTGCAATTTGTCCTGAGGATGAACGGGAAGACGGGGAACCAATGAGAGACTAGCTCTAGGTGTTGGGACAGGCACAGGTCACTCTATTTCCCCATCAGGAAGAAGAATGAAGCACAGGCTCAGCCTGCCCCCCGGAACCAGAATAGGGCCTGAAGCAATCCTGCGCTTTTGCGGCCAGCTCCCAAAAAAGCGAGTTGACAAATGGAGCTCAGGGCCACTGCAATTCACAAACCTGCAGAGTTATAAATGATAACTCTCGTCCACAAATATATTGAGGGAAGGCAATGAAGAAGATTTGAAAGCAAGGCAGAATTGCAGGAAACAGATTTCAGGAGGTAGATTCGACTCGCCTTTAAAGCACATGAAAAGCAGCAAAACGTTGACAATGATGCCCTTGGCCAAAAAGGGCGTATGCGTTTTTTCCTGAATATATTCAGGAAAAAACGCATACGCCCTTTTTGGCCAACCAAGCAAGCCGGAAGTGCAAATCAGCACTACAAAGAAGTCTCGCTTGCCATCGGTCAAAAGGGCCATGCTGCCAAAAGTGTAAAAACCAGAAATGCAGGACAGGCCATGGAGACATGGGAGCCTTGCTACGCTGATGGGCAGCATGCCAATTGTCAACAGCCACTCTGGAGAAGTGTACGGTGTGTCCTGAAACATGTAATAAACACAGCTTACAGAGCATAGGGCACTTCCACTCATGGGCGTATAAATTGGGAAAACTAAAAAGCAACAAGACACAGGCACCCCAAAGTTTCCGGCTGCTCTGTGTACAAGAACCTCCACTTAGGTACACCTTAAACATGCCAGGAAAGAGAAAAATGGATAAAGAAGTTGTGGTACTTAGGCACAATGGAATATCACTCAGCCATGAAATCAATGTCATAAGGCTAGTAGCAGCATGATGAGTGGATTTAGGGACGAGGATTCTAAGTGAAATAAGTCACACAGAAAAAGACAGTTATCCTAAGATATCACTTATAGAGGGCATGTGAAAATCGCTACACTTGAAGTGAATTACAAAACAGAACAGAGTCACATATTTAGAAGACACACTATGGCTGCTTAACGGGAAAGGTGAGGTGGGGTGATGCATAAAACAAGGGTTTGAAATTAGCTCACATACCGTTCCATAAGCCAAATATGTAACAGACAAGACCTCCTCCCTGCTCAGTGAACTGGACTCAACACCCCCTATTCACCGCACAAGAATATATCTGACTAGCAAGAATCTTAAAACCTATGTATTGATATCTCTCTGGAGTTGAATCAAGAGGGTGTAAAGCGGCATAAACACAGCAGGGAAAAGCAGCTCAACCCCATTATCAAAATAAATTACTTAAAATGAACGCCATAAAACAAAGACAGTGAAAGAGAGAGAAATTCTTACAAAATCCGTTCGGAGGCTCTGATGCAACCTGGATTGACCATATCTAGACCCACAGCTGGATGAGACAAAAGGCTGGACAATCTTGGGGCTGAGAGGATTGGTGAGGTTGGGTGAGCAAACGCAGACCGTTTAAAGTAATACCGCGTGGTACCCACGCCATGGGTCCCAAATCTCCAGGTTCAAGGGCATCTTCCTACATCGAAAACATGCCTGGGAAACCCAGAAGATGGTACACCGTGTGATCGGGAAAGGTTTCTAAAACGCACCTCATTTCTCCTCTCCTTGTGCTCGGGTTCGCCATTCCAGCCGCTTTACTAACAATCTCCCTACTTGGAGAATCAGCACCTGGAACCTCCTGTTTGTTTCGTACAGGTTGCAATTTGTCCTGAGGATGAACGGGAAGACGGGGAACCAACGAGAGACTAGCTCTAGGTGTTGGGACAGGCACAGGTCACTCTATTTCCCCATCAGGAAGAAGAATGAAGCACAGGCTCAGCCTGCCCCCCGGAACCAGAATAGGGCCTGAAGCAATCCTGCGCTTTTGCGGCCAGCTCCCAAAAAAGCGAGTTGACAAATGGAGCTCAGGGCCACTGCAATTCACAAACCTGCAGAGTTATAAATGATAACTCTCGTCCACAAATATATTGAGGGAAGGCAATGAAGAAGATTTGAAAGCAAGGCAGAATTGCAGGAAACAGATTTCAGGAGGTAGATTCGACTCGCCTTTAAAGCACATGAAAAGCAGCAAAACGTTGACAATGATGCCCTTGGCCAAAAAGGGCGTATGCGTTTTTTGCTGAATATATTCAGGAAAAAACGCATAGGCCCTTTTTGGCCAACCAAGCAAGCCGGAAGTGCAAATCAGCACTACAAAGAAGTCTCGCTTGCCATCGGTCAAAAGGGCCATGCTGCCAAAAGTGTAAAAACCAGAAATTCAGGACAGGCCATGGAGACATGGGAGCCTTGCTACGCTGATGGGCAGCATGCCAATTGTCAACAGCCACTCTGGAGAAGTGTACGGTGTGTCCTGAAACATGTAATAAACACAGCTTACAGAGCATAGGGCACTTCCACTCATGGGCGTATAAATTGGGAAAACTAAAAAGCAACAAGACACAGGCACCCCAAAGTTTCCGGCTGCTCTGTGTACAAGAACCTCCACTTCAGTACACCTTAAACATCCCAGGAAAGAGAAAAATGGATAAAGAAGTTGTGGTACTTAGGCACAATGGAATATCACTCAGCCATGAAATCAATGTCATAAGGCTAGTAGCAGCATGATGAGTGGATTTAGGGACGAGGATTCTAAGTGATATAAGTCACACAGAAAAAGACAGTTATCCTAAGATATCACTTATAGAGGGCATGTGAAAATCGCTACACTTGAAGTGAATTACAAAACAGAACAGAGTCACATATTTAGAAGACACACTATGGCTGCTTAACGGGAAAGGTGAGGTGGGGTGATGCATAAAACAAGGGTTTGAAATTAGCTCACATACCGTTCCATAAGCCAAATATGTAACAGACAAGACCTCCTCCCTGCTCAGTGAACTGGACTCAACACCCCCTATTCACCGCACAAGAATATATCTGACTAGCAAGAATCTTAAAACCTATGTATTGATATCTCTCTGGAGTTGAATCAAGAGCGTGTAAAGCGGCATAAACACAGCAGGGAAAAGCAGCTCAACCCCATTATCAAAATAAATTACTTAAAATGAACGCCATAAAACAAAGACAGTGAAAGAGAGAGAAATTCTTACAAAATCCGTTCGGAGGCTCTGATGCAACCTGGATTGACCATATCTAGACCCACAGCTGGATGAGACATAAGGCTGGACACTCTTGGGGCTGAGAGGTTTGGTGAGGTTGGGTGAGGAAACGCAGACCCTTTAAAGTAATACCGCGGGGTACCCACCCCATGGGTCCCAAATCTCCAGGTTCAAGGGCATCTTCCTACATTGAAAACGTGCATGGGAAACCCAGAAGATGGTACAGCGTGTGATCGGGAAAGGTTTCTAAAACGCACCTCATTTCTCCTCTCCTTGTGCTCGGGTTCGCCATTCCAGCCGCTTTACTAACAATCTCCCTACTTGGAGAATCAGCACCTTGAAGCTCCTGTTTCTTTCGTACAGGTTGCAATTTGTCCTGAGGATGAACGGGAAGAGGGGGAACCAACGAGAGACTAGCTCTAGGTGTTGGGACAGGCACAGGTCACTCTATTTCCCCATCAGGAAGAAGAATGAAGCACAGGCTCAGCCTGCCCCCCGGAACCAGAATAGGGCCTGAAGCAATCCTGCGCTTTTGCGGCCAGCTCCCAAAAAAGCGAGTTGACAAATGGAGCTCAGGGCCACTGCAATTCACAAACCTGCAGAGTTATAAATGATAACTCTCGTCCACAAATATATTGAGGGAAGGCAACGAAGAGGATTTGAAAGCAAGGCAGAATTGCAGGAAACAGATTTCAGGAGGTAGATTCCACTCGCCTTTAAAGCACATGAAAAGCAGCAAAACGTTGACAATGATGCCCTTGGCCAAAAAGTGCGTATGCGTTTTTTCCTGAATATATTCAGGAAAAAACGCATACGCCCTTTTTGGCCAACCAAGCAAGCCGGAAGTGCAAATCAGCACTACAAAGAAGTCTCGCTTGCCATCGGTCAAAAGGGCCATGCTGCCAAAAGTGTAAAAACCAGAAATTCAGGACAGGCCATGGAGACATGGGAGCCTTGCTACGCTGATGGGCAGCATGCCAATTGTCAACAGCCACTCTGGAGAAGTGTACGGTGTGTCCTGAAACATGTAATAAACACAGCTTACAGAGCATAGGGCACTTCCACTCATGGGCGTATAAATTGGGAAAACTAAAAATCAACAAGACACAGGCACCCCAAAGTTTCCGGCTGCTCTGTGTACAAGAACCTCCACTTAGGTACACCTTAAACATGCCAGGAAAGAGAAAAATGGATAAAGAAGTTGTGGTACTTAGGCACAATGGAATATCACTCAGCCATGAAATCAATGTCATAAGGCTAGTAGCAGCATGATGAGTGGATTTAGGGACGAGGATTCTAAGTGAAATAAGTCACACAGAAAAAGACAGTTATCCTAAGATATCACTTATAGAGGGCATGTGAAAATCGCTACACTTGAAGTGAATTACAAAACAGAACAGAGTCACATATTTAGAAGACACACTATGGCTGCTTAACGGGAAAGGTGAGGTGGGGTGATGCATAAAACAAGGGTTTGAAATTAGCTCACATACCGTTCCATAAGCCAAATATGTAACAGACAAGACCTCCTCCTTGCTCAGTGAACTGGACTCAACACCCCCTATTCACCGCACAAGAATATATCTGACTAGCAAGAATCTTAAAACCTATGTATTGATATCTCTCTGGAGTTGAATCAAGAGGGTGTAAAGCGGCATAAACACAGCAGGGAAAAGCAGCTCAACCCCATTATCAAAATAAATTACTTAAAATGAACGCCATAAAACAAAGACAGTGAAAGAGAGAGAAATTCTTACAAAATCCGTTCGGAGGCTCTGATGCAACCTGGATTGACCATATCTAGACCCACAGCTGGATGAGACATAAGGCTGGACACTCTTGGGGCTGAGAGGTTTGGTGAGGTTGGGTGAGGAAACGCAGACCCTTTAAAGTAATACCGCGGGGTACCCACCCCATGGGTCCCAAATCTCCAGGTTCAAGGGCATCTTCCTACATTGAAAACGTGCATGGGAAACCCAGAAGATGGTACAGCGTGTGATCGGGAAAGGTTTCTAAAACGCACCTCATTTCTCCTCTCCTTGTGCTCGGGTTCGCCATTCCAGCCGCTTTACTAACAATCTCCCTACTTGGAGAATCAGCACCTTGAAGCTCCTGTTTCTTTCGTACAGGTTGCAATTTGTCCTGAGGATGAACGGGAAGAGGGGGAACCAACGAGAGACTAGCTCTAGGTGTTGGGACAGGCACAGGTCACTCTATTTCCCCATCAGGAAGAAGAATGAAGCACAGGCTCAGCCTGCCCCCCGGAACCAGAATAGGGCCTGAAGCAATCCTGCGCTTTTGCGGCCAGCTCCCAAAAAAGCGAGTTGACAAATGGAGCTCAGGGCCACTGCAATTCACAAACCTGCAGAGTTATAAATGATAACTCTTGTCCACAAATATATTGAGGGAAGGCAACGAAGAGGATTTGAAAGCAAGGCAGAATTGCAGGAAACAGATTTCAGGAGGTAGATTCGACTCGCCTTTAAAGCACATGAAAAGCGGCAAAACGTTGACAATGATGCCCTTGGCCAAAAAGGGCGTATGCGTTTTTTGCTGAATATATTCAGGAAAAAACGCATACGCCCTTTTTGGCCAACCAAGCAAGCCGGAAGTGCAAATCAGCACTACAAAGAAGTCTCGCTTGCCATCGGTCAAAAGGGCCACGCTGCAAAATGAGTAAACACCAGAAATGCAGGACAGGCCATGGAGACATGGGAGCCTTGCTAGGCTGATGGGTGGGATGTCAATTGCCAACAGCCACTCTGGAGAAGTGTACGGTGTGTCCTGAAACATGTAATAAACACAGCTTACAGAGCATAGGGCACTTCCACTCATGGGCGTATAAATTGGGAAAACTAAAAATCAACAAGACACAGGCACCCCAAAGTTTAGGGCTGCTCTGTGTACAAGAACCTCCACTTAGCTACACCTTAAGTATCCCAGGAAAGAGAAAAATGGATAAAGAAGTTGTGGTACTTAGGCACAATGGAATATCACTCAGCCATGAAATCAATGTCATAAGGCTAGTAGCAGCATGATGAGTGGATTTAGGGACGAGGATTCTAAGTGAAATAAGTCACACAGAAAAAGACTCTTATCCTAAGATATCACTTATAGAGGGCATGTCGAAATCGCTACACTTGAACTGAATTACAAAACAGAACAGAGTCACACATTTAGAAGACACACTATGGCTGCTTAACGGGAAAGGTGAGGTGGGCTGATGCATAAAACAAGGGTTTGAAATTAGCTCACATACCGTTCCATAAGCCAAATATGTAACAGACAAGACCTCCTCCCTGCTCAGTGAACTGGACTCAACACCCCCTATTCACCGCACAAGAATATATCTGACTAGCAAGAATCTTAAAACCTATGTATTGATATCTCTCTGGAGTTGAATCAAGAGGGTGTAAAGCGGCATAAACACAGCAGGGAAAAGCAGCTCAACCCCATTATCAAAATAAATTACTTAAAATGAACGCCATAAAACAAAGACAGTGAAAGAGAGAGAAATTCTTACAAAATCCGTTCGGAGGCTCTGATACAACCTGGATTGACCATATCTAGACCCACAGCTGGATGAGACAAAAGGCTGGACAATCTTGGGGCTGAGAGGACTGGTGAGGTTGGGTGAGCAAACGCAGACCGTTTAAAGTAATACCGCGTGGTACCCACCCCATGGGTCCCAAATCTCCAGGTTCAAGGGCATCTTCCTACATCGAAAACATGCCTGGGAAACCCAGAAGATGGTACACCGTGTGATCGGGAAACGTTTCTAAAACGCACCTCATTTCTCCTCTCCTTGTGCTCGGGTTCGCCATTCCAGCCGCTTTACTAACAATCTCCCTACTTGGAGAATCAGCACCTGGAACCTCCTGTTTGTTTCGTACAGGTTGCAATTTGTCCTGAGGATGAACGGGAAGACGGGGAACCAATGAGAGACTAGCTCTAGGTGTTGGGACAGGCACAGGTCACTCTATTTCCCCATCAGGAAGAAGAATGAAGCACAGGCTCAGCCTGCCCCCCGGAACCAGAATAGGGCCTGAAGCAATCCTGCGCTTTTGCGGCCAGCTCCCAAAAAACCGAGTTGACAAATGGAGCTCAGGGCCACTGCAATTCACAAACCTGCAGAGTTATAAATGATAACTCTCGTCCACAAATATATTGAGGGAAGGCAATGAAGAAGATTTGAAAGCAAGGCAGAATTGCAGGAAACAGATTTCAGGAGGTAGATTCGACTCGCCTTTAAAGCACATGAAAAGCAGCAAAACGTTGACAATGATGCCCTTGGCCAAAAAGGGCGTATGCGTTTTTTGCTGAATATATTCAGGAAAAAACGCATACGCCCTTTTTGGCCAACCAAGCAAGCCGGAAGTGCAAATCAGCACTACAAAGAAGTCTCGCTTGCCATCGGTCAAAAGGGCCATGCTGCCAAAAGTGTAAAAACCAGAAATTCAGGACAGGCCATGGAGACATGGGAGCCTTGCTACGCTGATGGGCAGCATGCCAATTGTCAACAGCCACTCTGGAGAAGTGTACGGTGTGTCCTGAAACATGTAATAAACACAGCTTACACAGCATAGGGCACTTCCACTCATGGGCGTATAAATTGGGAAAACTAAAAAGCAACAAGACACAGGCACCCCAAAGTTTCGGGCTGCTCTGTGTACAAGAACCTCCACTTAGGTACACCTTAAGTATCCCAGGAAAGAGAAAAATGGATAAAGAAGTTGTGGTACTTAGGCACAATGGAATATCACTCAGCCATGAAATCAATGTCATAAGGCTAGTAGCAGCATGATGAGTGGATTTAGGGACGAGGATTCTAAGTGAAATAAGTCACACAGAAAAAGACTCTTATCCTAAGGTATCACTTATAGAGGGCATGTCGAAATCGCTACACTTGAACTGAATTACAAAACAGAACAGAGTCACACATTTAGAAGACACACTATGGCTGCTTAACGGGAAAGGTGAGGTGGGCTGATGCATAAAACAAGGGTTTGAAATTAGCTCACATACCGTTCCATAAGCCATATATGTAACAGACAAGACCTCCTCCCTGCTCAGTGAACTGGACTCAACACCCCCTATTCACCGCACAAGAATATATCTGACTAGCAAGAATCTTAAAACCTATGTATTGATATCTCTCTGGAGTTGAATCAAGAGGGTGTAAAGCGGCATAAACACAGCAGGGAAAAGCAGCTCAACCCCATTATCAAAATAAATTACTTAAAATGAACGCCATAAAACAAAGACAGTGAAAGAGAGAGAAATTCTTACAAAATCCGTTCGGAGGCTCTGATGCAACCTGGATTGACCATATCTAGACCCACAGCTGGATGAGACAAAAGGCTGGACAATCTTGGGGCTGAGAGGATTGGTGAGGTTGGGTGAGCAAACGCAGACCGTTTAAAGTAATACCGCGTGGTACCCACGCCATGGGTCCCAAATCTCCAGGTTCAAGGGCATCTTCCTACATCGAAAACATGCCTGGGAAACCCAGAAGATGGTACACCGTGTGATCGGGAAAGGTTTCTAAAACGCACCTCATTTCTCCTCTCCTTGTGCTCGGGTTCGCCATTCCAGCCGCTTTACTAACAATCTCCCTACTTGGAGAATCAGCACCTGGAACCTCCTGTTTGTTTCGTACAGGTTGCAATTTGTCCTGAGGATGAACGGGAAGAGGGGGAACCAACGAGAGACTAGCTCTAGGTGTTGGGACAGGCACAGGTCACTCTATTTCCCCATCAGGAAGAAGAATGAAGCACAGGCTCAGCCTGCCCCCCGGAACCAGAATAGGGCCTGAAGCAATCCTGCGCTTTTGCGGCCAGCTCCCAAAAAAGCGAGTTGACAAATGGAGCTCAGGGCCACTGCAATTCACAAACCTGCAGAGTTATAAATGATAACTCTCGTCCACAAATATATTGAGGGAAGGCAACGAAGAGGATTTGAAAGCAAGGCAGAATTGCAGGAAACAGATTTCAGGAGGTAGATTCGACTCGCCTTTAAAGCGCATGAAAAGCGGCAAAAAGTTGACAATGATGCCCTTGGCCAAAAAGGGCGTATGCGTTTTTTGCTGAATATATTCAGGAAAAAACGCATACGCCCTTTTTGGCCAACCAAACAAGCCGGAAGTGCAAATCAGCACTACAAAGAAGTCTCGCTTGCCATCGGTCAAAAGGGCCACGCTGCGAAAAGAGTAACACCAGAAATGCAGGACAGGCCATGGAGACATGGGAGCCTTGCTAGGCTGAGGGGTGGGATGTCAATTGCCAACAGCCACTCTGGAGAAGTGTACGGTGTGTCCTGAAACATGTAATAAACACAGCTTACAGAGCATAGGGCACTTCCACTCATGGGCGTATAAATTGGGAAAACTAAAAATCAACAAGACACAGGCACCCCAAAGTTTCCGGCTGCTCTGTGTACAAGAACCTCCACTTAGCTACACCTTAAACATGCCAGGAAAGAGAAAAATGGATAAAGAAGTTGTGGTACTTAGGCACAATGGAATATCACTCAGCCATGAAATCAATGTCATAAGCCTAGTAGCAGCATGATGAGTGGATTTAGGGACGAGGATTCTAAGTGAAATAAGTCACACAGAAAAAGGCTCTTATCCTAAGATATCACTTATAGAGGGCATGTCGAAATCGCTACACTTGAACTGAATTACAAAACAGAACAGAGTCACACATTTAGAAGACACACTATGGCTGCTTAACGGGAAAGGTGAGGTGGGCTGATGCATAAAACAAGGGTTTGAAATTAGCTCACATACCGTTCCATAAGCCAAATATGTAACAGACAAGTCCTCCTCCCTGCTCAGTGAACTGGACTCAACACCCCCTATTCACCGCACAAGAATATATCTGACTAGCAAGAATCTTAAAACCTATGTATTGATATCTCTCTGGAGTTGAATCAAGAGGGTGTAAAGCGGCATAAACACAGCAGGGAAAAGCAGCTCAACCCCATTATCAAAATAAATTACTTAAAATGAACGCCATAAAACAAAGACAGTGAAAGAGAGAGAAATTCTTACAAAATCCGTTCGGAGGCTCTGATGCAACCTGGATTGACCATATCTAGACCCACAGCTGGATGAGACAAAAGGCTGGACAATCTTGGGGCTGAGAGGATTGGTGAGGTTGGGTGAGCAAACGCAGACTGTTTAAAGTAATACCGCGTGGTACCCACGCCATGGGTCCCAAATCTCCAGGTTCAAGGGCATCTTCCTACATCGAAAACATGCCTGGGAAACCCAGAAGATGGTACACCGTGTGATCGGGAAAGGTTTCTAAAACGCACCTCATTTCTCCTCTCCTTGTGCTCGGGTTCGCCATTCCAGCCGCTTTACTAACAATCTCCCTACTTGGAGAATCAGCACCTGGAACCTCCTGTTTGTTTCGTACAGGTTGCAATTTGTCCTGAGGATGAACGGGAAGACGGGGAACCAACGAGAGACTAGCTCTAGGTGTTGGGACAGGCACAGGTCACTCTATTTCCCCATCAGGAAGAAGAATGAAGCACAGGCTCAGCCTGCCTCCCGGAACCAGAATAGGGCCTGAAGCAATCCTGCGCTTTTGCGGCCAGCTCCCAAAAAAGCGAGTTGACAAATGGAGCTCAGGGCCACTGCAATTCACAAACCTGCAGAGTTATAAATGATAACTCTTGTCCACAAATATATTGAGGGAAGGCAACGAAGAGGATTTGAAAGCAAGGCAGAATTGCAGGAAACAGATTTCAGGAGGTAGATTCGACTCGCCTTTAAAGCACATGAAAAGCGGCAAAACGTTGACAATGATGCCCTTGGCCAAAAAGGGCGTATGCGTTTTTTGCTGAATATATTCAGGAAAACACGCATACGCCCTTTTTGGCCAACCAAGCAAGCCGGAAGTGCAAATCAGCACTACAAAGAAGTCTCGCTTGCCATCGGTCAAAAGGGCCACGCTGCGAAAAGAGTAAACACCAGAAATGCAGGACAGGCCATGGAGACATGGGAGCCTTGCTAGGCTGAGGGGTGGGATGTCAATTGCCAACAGCCACTCTGGAGAAGTGTACGGTGTGTCCTGAAACATGTAATAAACACAGCTTACAGAGCATAGGGCACTTCCACTCATGGGCGTATAAATTGGGAAAACTAAAAATCAACAAGACACAGGCACCCCAAAGTTTAGGGCTGCTCTGTGTACAAGAACCTCCACTTAGCTACACCTTAAGTATCCCAGGAAAGAGAAAAATGGATAAAGAAGTTGTGGTACTTAGGCACAATGGAATATCACTCAGCCATGAAATCAATGTCATAAGGCTAGTAGCAGCATGATGAGTGGATTTAGGGACGAGGATTCTAAGTGAAATAAGTCACACAGAAAAAGACTCTTATCCTAAGATATCACTTATAGAGGGCATGTCGAAATCGCTACACTTGAACTGAATTACAAAACAGAACAGAGTCACACATTTAGAAGACACACTATGGCTGCTTAACGGGAAAGGTGAGGTGGGCTGATGCATAAAACAAGGGTTTGAAATTAGCTCACATACCGTTCCATAAGCCATATATGTAACAGACAAGACCTCCTCCCTGCTCAGTGAACTGGACTCAACACCCCCTATTCACCGCACAAGAATATATCTGACTAGCAAGAATCTTAAAACCTATGTATTGATATCTCTCTGGAGTTGAATCAAGAGGGTGTAAAGCGGCATAAACACAGCAGGGAAAAGCAGCTCAACCCCATTATCAAAATAAATTACTTAAAATGAACGCCATAAAACAAAGACAGTGAAAGAGAGAGAAATTCTTACAAAATCCGTTCGGAGGCTCTGATGCAACCTGGATTGACCATATCTAGACCCACAGCTGGATGAGACAAAAGGCTGGACAATCTTGGGGCTGAGAGGATTGGTGAGGTTGGGTGAGCAAACGCAGACCGTTTAAAGTAATACCGCGTGGTACCCACGCCATGGGTCCCAAATCTCCAGGTTCAAGGGCATCTTCCTACATCGAAAACATGCCTGGGAAACCCAGAAGATGGTACAGCGTGTGATCGGGAAAGGTTTCTAAAACGCACCTCATTTCTCCTCTCCTTGTGCTCGGGTTCGCCATTCCAGCCGCTTTACTAACAATCTCCCTACTTGGAGAATCAGCACCTGGAACCTCCTGTTTGTTTCGTACAGGTTGCAATTTGTCCTGAGGATGAACGGGAAGAGGGGGAACCAACGAGAGCCTAGCTCTAGGTGTTGGGACAGGCACAGGTCACTCTATTTCCCCATCAGGAAGAAGAATGAAGCACAGGCTCAGCCTGCCCCCCGGAACCAGAATAGGGCCTGAAGCAATCCTGCGCTTTTGCGGCCAGCTCCCAAAAAAGCGAGTTGACAAATGGAGCTCAGGGCCACTGGAATTCACAAACCTGCAGAGTTATAAATGATAACTCTCGTCCACAAATATATTGAGGGAAGGCAACGAAGAGGATTTGAAAGCAAGGCAGAATTGCAGGAAACAGATTTCAGGAGGTAGATTCGACTCGCCTTTAAAGCGCATGAAAAGCGGCAAAACGTTGACAATGATGCCCTTGGCCAAAAAGGGCGTATGCGTTTTTTGCTGAATATATTCAGGAAAAAACGCATACGCCCTTTTTGGCCAACCAAGCAAGCCGGAAGTGCAAATCAGCACTACAAAGAAGTCTCGCTTGCCATCGGTCAAAAGGGCCACGCTGCGAAAAGAGTAAACACCAGAAATGCAGGACAGGCCATGGAGACATGGGAGCCTTGCTAGGCTGAGGGGTGGGATGTCAATTGCCAACAGCCACTCTGGAGAAGTGTACGGTGTGTCCTGAAACATGTAATAAACACAGCTTACAGAGCATAGGGCACTTCCACTCATGGGCGTATAAATTGGGAAAACTAAAAATCAACAAGACACAGGCACCCCAAAGTTTAGGGCTGCTCTGCGTACAAGAACCTCCACTTAGCTACACCTTAAGTATCCCAGGAAAGAGAAAAATGGATAAAGAAGTTGTGGTACTTAGGCACAATGGAATATCACTCAGCCATGAAATCAATGTCATAAGGCTAGTAGCAGCATGATGAGTGGATTTAGGGACGAGGATTCTAAGTGAAATAAGTCACACAGAAAAAGACTCTTATCCTAAGATATCACTTATAGAGGGCATGTCAAAATCGCTACACTTGAACTGAATTACAAAACAGAACAGAGTCACACATTTAGAAGACACACTATGGCTGCTTAACGGGAAAGGTGAGGTGGGCTGATGCATAAAACAAGGGTTTGAAATTAGCTCACATACCGTTCCATAAGCCAAATATGTAACAGACAAGACCTCCTCCCTGCTCAGTGAACTGGACTCAACACCCCCTATTCACCGCACAAGAATATATCTGACTAGCAAGAATCTTAAAACCTATGTATTGATATCTCTCTGGAGTTGAATCAAGAGGGTGTAAAGCGGCATAAACACAGCAGGGAAAAGCAGCTCAACCCCATTATCAAAATAAATTACTTAAAATGAACGCCATAAAACAAAGACAGTGAAAGAGAGAGAAATTCTTACAAAATCCGTTCGGAGGCTCTGATGCAACCTGGATTGACCATATCTACACCCACAGCTGGATGAGACAAAAGGCTGGACAATCTTGGGGCTGAGAGGATTGGTGAGGTTGGGTGAGCAAACGCAGACCGTTTAAAGTAATACCGCGTGGTACCCACGCCATGGGTCCCAAATCTCCAGGTTCAAGGGCATCTTCCTACATCGAAAACATGCCTGGGAAACCCAGAAGATGGTACACCGTGTGATCGGGAAAGGTTTCTAAAACGCACCTCATTTCTCCTCTCCTTGTGCTCGGGTTCGCCATTCCAGCCGCTTTACTAACAATCTCCCTACTTGGAGAATCAGCACCTGGAACCTCCTGTTTGTTTCGTACAGGTTGCAATTTGTCCTGAGGATGAACGGGAAGACGGGGAACCAACGAGAGACTAGCTCTAGGTGTTGGGACAGGCACAGGTCACTCTATTTCCCCATCAGGAAGAAGAATGAAGCACAGGCTCAGCCTGCCTCCCGGAACCAGAATAGGGCCTGAAGCAATCCTGCGCTTTTGCGGCCAGCTCCCAAAAATGCGAGTTGACAAATGGAGCTCAGGGCCACTGCAATTCACAAACCTGCAGAGTTATAAATGATAACTCTCGTCCACAAATATATTGAGGGAAGGCAATGAAGAGGATTTGAAAGCAAGGCAGAATTGCAGGAAACAGATTTCAGGAGGTAGATTCGACTCGCCTTTAAAGCACATGAAAAGCAGCAAAACGTTGACAATGATGCCCTTGGCCAAAAAGGGCGTATGCGTTTTTTCCTGAATATATTCAGGAAAAAACGCATACGCCCTTTTTGGCCAACCAAGCAAGCCGGAAGTGCAAATCAGCACTACAAAGAAGTCTCGCTTGCCATCGGTCAAAAGGGCCACGCTGCGAAAAGAGTAAACACCAGAAATGCAGGACAGGCCATGGAGACATGGGAGCCTTGCTAGGCTGAGGGGTGGGATGTCAATTGCCAACAGCCACTCTGGAGAAGTGTACGGTGTGTCCTGAAACATGTAATAAACACAGCTTACAGAGCATAGGGCACTTCCACTCATGGGCGTATAAATTGGGAAAACTAAAAATCAACAAGACACAGGCACCCCAAAGTTTAGGGCTGCTCTGTGTACAAGAACCTCCACTTAGCTACACCTTAAGTATCCCAGGAAAGAGAAAAATGGATAAAGAAGTTGTGGTACTTAGGCACAATGGAATATCACTCAGCCATGAAATCAATGTCATAAGGCTAGTAGCAGCATGATGAGTGGATTTAGGGACGAGGATTCTAAGTGAAATAAGTCACACAGAAAAAGACTCTTATCCTAAGATATCACTTATAGAGGGCATGTCGAAATCGCTACACTTGAACTGAATTACAAAACAGAACAGAGTCACACATTTAGAAGACACACTGTGGCTGCTTAACGGGAAAGGTGAGGTGGGCTGATGCATAAAACAAGGGTTTGAAATTAGCTCACATACCGTTCCATAAGCCATATATGTAACAGACAAGACCTCCTCCCTGCTCAGTGAACTGGACTCAACACCCCCTATTCACCGCACAAGAATATATCTGACTAGCAAGAATCTTAAAACCTATGTATTGATATCTCTCTGGAGTTGAATCAAGAGGGTGTAAAGCGGCATAAACACAGCAGGGAAAAGCAGCTCAACCCCATTATCAAAATAAATTACTTAAAATGAACGCCATAAAACAAAGACAGTGAAAGAGAGAGAAATTCTTACAAAATCCGTTCGGAGGCTCTGATGCAACCTGGATTGACCATATCTAGACCCACAGCTGGATGAGACAAAAGGCTGGACAATCTTGGGGCTGAGAGGATTGGTGAGGTTGGGTGATCAAACGCAGACCGTTTAAAGTAATACCGCGTGGTGCCCACGCCATGGGTCCCAAATCTCCAGGTTCAAGGGCATCTTCCTACATCGAAAACATGCCTGGGAAACCCAGAAGATGGTACACCGTGTGATCGGGAAAGGTTTCTAAAACGCACCTCATTTCTCCTCTCCTTGTGCTCGGGTTCGCCATTCCAGCCGCTTTACTAACAATCTCCCTACTTGGAGAATCAGCACCTGGAACCTCCTGTTTGTTTCGTACAGTTGCAATTTGTCCTGAGGATGAACGGGAAGAGGGGGAACCAACGAGAGACTAGCTCTAGGTGTTGGGACAGGCACAGGTCACTCTATTTCCCCATCAGGAAGAAGAATGAAGCACAGGCTCAGCCTGCCCCCCGGAACCAGAATAGGGCATGAAGCAATCCTGCGCTTTTGCGGCCAGCTCCCAAAAAAGCGAGTTGACAAATGGAGCTCAGGGCCTCTGCAATTCACAAACCTGCAGAGTTATAAATGATAACTCTCGTCCACAAATATATTGAGGGAAGGCAACGAAGAGGATTTGAAAGCAAGGCAGAATTGCAGGAAACAGATTTCAGGAGGTAGATTCGACTCGCCTTTAAAGCGCATGAAAAGCGGCAAAACGTTGACAATGATGCCCTTGGCCAAAAAGGGCGTATGTATTTTTTGCTGAATATATTCAGGAAAAAACGCATACGCCCTTTTTGGCCAACCAAGCAAGCCGGAAGTGCAAATCAGCACTACAAAGAAGTCTCGCTTGCCATCGGTCAAAAGGGCCACGCTGCGAAAAGAGTAAACACCAGAAATGCAGGACAGGCCATGGAGACATGGGAGCCTTGCTAGGCTGAGGGGTGGGATGTCAATTGCCAACAGCCACTCTGGAGAAGTGTACGGTGTGTCCTGAAACATGTAATAAACACAGCTTACAGAGCATAGGGCACTTCCACTCATGGGCGTATAAATTGGGAAAACTAAAAATCAACAAGACACAGGCACCCCAAAGTTTAGGGCTGCTCTGTGTACAAGAACCTCCACTTAGCTACACCTTAAGTATCCCAGGAAAGAGAAAAATGGATAAAGAAGTTGTGGTACTTAGGCACAATGGAATATCACTCAGCCATGAAATCAATGTCATAAGGCTAGTAGCAGCATGATGAGTGGATTTAGGGACGAGGATTCTAAGTGAAATAAGTCACACAGAAAAAGACTCTTATCCTAAGATATCACTTATAGAGGGCATGTCAAAATCGCTACACTTGAACTGAATTACAAAACAGAACAGAGTCACACATTTAGAAGACACACTATGGCTGCTTAACGGGAAAGGTGAGGTGGGCTGATGCATAAAACAAGGGTTTGAAATTAGCTCACATACCGTTCCATAAGCCAAATATGTAACAGACAAGACCTCCTCCCTGCTCAGTGAACTGGACTCAACACCCCCTATTCACCGCACCAGAATATACCTGACTAGCAAGAATCTTAAAACCTATGTATTGATATCTCTCTGGAGTTGAATCAAGAGGGTGTAAAGCGGCATAAACACAGCAGGGAAAAGCAGCTCAACCCCATTATCAAAATAAATTACTTAAAATGAACGCCATAAAACAAAGACAGTGAAAGAGAGAGAAATTCTTACAAAATCCGTTCGGAGGCTCTGATGCAACCTGGATTGACCATATCTAGACCCACAGCTGGATGAGACATAAGGCTGGACACTCTTGGGGCTGAGAGGTTTGGTGAGGTTGGGTGAGGAAACGCAGACTCTTTAAAGTAATACCGCGGGGTACCCACCCCATGGGTCCCAAATCTCCAGGTTCAAGGGCATCTTCCTACATCGAAAACGTGCATGGGAAACCCAGAAGATGGTACAGCGTGTGATCGGGAAAGGTTTCTAAAACGCACCTCATTGCTCCTCTCCTTGTGCTCAGGTTCACCATTCCAGCTGCTTTACTAACAATCTCCCTACTTGGAGAATCAGCACCTTGAAGCTCCTGTTTCTTTCGTACAGGTTGCAATTTGTCCTGAGGATGAACGGGAAGAGGGGGAACCAACGAGAGACTAGCTCTAGGTGTTGGGACAGGCACAGGTCACTCTATTTCCCCATCAGGAAGAAGAATGAAGCACAGGCTCAGCCTGCCCCCCGGAACCAGAATAGGGCCTGAAGCAATCCTGCGCTTTTGCGGCCAGCTCCCAAAAAAGCGAGTTGACAAATGGAGCTCAGGGGCACTGCAATTCTCAAACCTGCAGAGTTATAAATGATAACTCTCGTCCACAAGTATATTGAGGGAAGGCAACGAAGAGGATTTGAAAGCAAGGCAGAATTGCAGGAAACAGATTTCAGGAGGTAGATTCGACTCGCCTTTAAAGCACATGAAAAGCGGCAAAACGTTGACAATGATGCCCTTGGCCAAAAAGGGCGTATGCGTTTTTTCCTGAATATATTCAGGAAAAAACGCATACGCCCTTTTTGGCCAACCAAGCAAGCCGGAAGTGCAAATCAGCACTACAAAGAAGTCTCGCTTGCCATCGGTCAAAAGGGCCACGCTGCAAAAAGAGTAAACACCAGAAATGCAGGACAGGCCATGGAGACATGGGAGCCTTGCTAGGCTGAGGGGTGGGATGTCAATTGCCAACAGCCACTCTGGAGAAGTGTACGGTGTGTCCTGAAACATGTAATAAACACAGCTTACAGAGCATAGGGCACTTCCACTCATGGGCGTATAAATTGGGAAAACTAAAAATCAACAAGACACAGGCACCCCAAAGTTTAGGGCTGCTCTGTGTACAAGAACCTCCACTTAGCTACACCTTAAGTATCCCAGGAAAGAGAAAAATGGATAAAGAAGTTGTGGTACTTAGGCACAATGGAATATCACTCAGCCATGAAATCAATGTCATAAGGCTAGTAGCAGCATGATGAGTGGATTTAGGGACGAGGATTCTAAGTGAAATAAGTCACACAGAAAAAGACTCTTATCCTAAGATATCACTTATAGAGGGCATGTCGAAATCGCTACACTTGAACTGAATTACAAAACAGAACAGAGTCACACATTTAGAAGACACACTATGGCTGCTTAACGGGAAAGGTGAGGTGGGCTGATGCATAAAACAAGGGTTTGAAATTAGCTCACATACCGTTCCATAAGCCAAATATGTAACAGACAAGACCTCCTCCCTGCTCAGTGAACTGGACTCAACACCCCCTATTCACCGCACAAGAATATATCTGACTAGCAAGAATCTTAAAACCTATGTATTGATATCTCTCTGGAGTTGAATCAAGAGGGTGTAAAGCGGCATAAACACAGCAGGGAAAAGCAGCTCAACCCCATTATCAAAATAAATTACTTAAAATGAACGCCATAAAACAAAGACAGTGAAAGAGAGAGAAATTCTTACAAAATCCGTTCGGAGGCTCTGATGCAACCTGGATTGACCATATCTAGACCCACAGCTGGATGAGACAAAAGGCTGGACAATCTTGGGGCTGAGAGGATTGGTGAGGTTGGGTGAGCAAACGCAGACCGTTTAAAGTAATACCGCGTGGTACCCACGCCATGGGTCCCAAATCTCCAGGTTCAAGGGCATCTTCCTACATCGAAAACATGCCTGGGAAACCCAGAAGATGGTACACCGTGTGATCGGGAAAGGTTTCTAAAACGCACCTCATTTCTCCTCTCCTTGTGCTCGGGTTCGCCATTCCAGCCGCTTTACTAACAATCTCCCTACTTGGAGAATCAGCACCTGGAACCTCCTGTTTGTTTCGTACAGGTTGCAATTTGTCCTGAGGATGAACTGGAAGACGGGGAACCAACGAGAGACTAGCTCTAGGTGTTGGGACAGGCACAGGTCACTCTATTTCCCCATCAGGAAGAAGAATGAAGCACAGGCTCAGCCTGCCCCCCGGAACCAGAATAGGGCCTGAAGCAATCCTGCGCTTTTGCGGCCAGCTCCCAAAAAAGCGAGTTGACAAATGGAGCTCAGGGCCACTGCAATTCACAAACCTGCAGAGTTATAAATGATAACTCTCGTCCACAAATATATTGAGGGAAGGCAATGAAGAAGATTTGAAAGCAAGGCAGAATTGCAGGAAACAGATTTCAGGAGGTAGATTCGACTCGCCTTTAAAGCACATGAAAAGCAGCAAAACGTTGACAATGATGCCCTTGGCCAAAAAGGGCGTATGCGTTTTTTGCTGAATATATTCAGGAAAAAACGCATACGCCCTTTTTGGCCAACCAAGCAAGCCGGAAGTGCAAATCAGCACTACAAAGAAGTCTCGCTTGCCATCGGTCAAAATGGCCATGCTGCCAAAAGTGTAAAAACCAGAAATGCAGGACAGGCCATGGAGACATGGGAGCCTTGCTACGCTGATGGGCAGCATGCCAATTGTCAACAGCCACTCTGGAGAAGTGTACGGTGTGTCCTGAAACATGTAATAAACACAGCTTACAGAGCATAGGGCACTTCCACTCATGGGCGTATAAATTGGGAAAACTAAAAAGCAACAAGACACAGGCACCCCAAAGTTTCCGGCTGCTCTGTGTACAAGAACCTCCACTTAGGTACACCTTAAACATGCCAGGAAAGAGAAAAATGGATAAAGAAGTTGTGGTACTTAGGCACAATGGAATATCACTCAGCCATGAAATCAATGTCATAAGGCTAGTAGCAGCATGATGAGTGGATTTAGGGACGAGGATTCTAAGTGAAATAAGTCACACAGAAAAAGACAATTATCCTAAGATATCACTTATAGAGGGCATGTGAAAATCGCTACACTTGAAGTGAATTACAAAACAGAACAGAGTCACACATTTAGAAGACACACTATGGCTGCTTAACGGGAAAGGTGAGGTGGGGTGATGCATAAAACAAGGGTTTGAAATTAGCTCACATACCGTTCCATAAGCCAAATATGTAACAGACAAGACCTCCTCCCTGCTCAGTGAACTGGACTCAACACCCCCTATTCACCGCACCAGAATATACCTGACTAGCAAGAATCTTAAAACCTATGTATTGATATCTCTCTGGAGTTGAATCAAGAGGGTGTAAAGCGGCATAAACACAGCAGGGAAAAGCAGCTCAACCCCATTATCAAAATAAATTACTTAAAATGAACGCCATAAAACAAAGACAGTGAAAGAGAGAGAAATTCTTACAAAATCCGTTCGGAGGCTCTGATGCAACCTGGATTGACCATATCTAGACCCACAGCTGGATGAGACATAAGGCTGGACACTCTTGGGGCTGAGAGGTTTGGTGAGGTTGGGTGAGGAAACGCAGACTCTTTAAAGTAATACCGCGGGGTACCCACCCCATGGGTCCCAAATCTCCAGGTTCAAGGGCATCTTCCTACATCGAAAACGTGCATGGGAAACCCAGAAGATGGTACAGCGTGTGATCGGGAAAGGTTTCTAAAACGCACCTCATTGCTCCTCTCCTTGTGCTCAGGTTCGCCATTCCAGCTGCTTTACTAACAATCTCCCTACTTGGAGAATCAGCACCTTGAAGCTCCTGTTTCTTTCGTACAGGTTGCAATTTGTCCTGAGGATGAACGGGAAGAGGGGGAACCAACGAGAGACTAGCTCTAGGTGTTGGGACAGGCACAGGTCACTCTATTTCCCCATCAGGAAGAAGAATGAAGCACAGGCTCAGCCTGCCCCCCGGAACCAGAATAGGGCCTGAAGCAATCCTGCGCTTTTGCGGCCAGCTCCCAAAAAAGCGAGTTGACAAATGGAGCTCAGGGGCACTGCAATTCTCAAACCTGCAGAGTTATAAATGATAACTCTCGTCCACAAGTATATTGAGGGAAGGCAACTAAGAGGATTTGAAAGCAAGGCAGAATTGCAGGAAACAGATTTCAGGAGGTAGATTCGACTCGCCTTTAAAGCACATGAAAAGCGGCAAAACGTTGACAATGATGCCCTTGGCCAAAAAGGGCGTATGCGTTTTTTCCTGAATATATTCAGGAAAAAACGCATACGCCCTTTTTGGCCAACCAAGCAAGCCGGAAGTGCAAATCAGCACTACAAAGAAGTCTCGCTTGCCATCGGTCAAAAGGGCCACGCTGCAAAAAGAGTAAACACCAGAAATGCAGGACAGGCCATGGAGACATGGGAGCCTTGCTAGGCTGAGGGGTGGGATGTCAATTGCCAACAGCCACTCTGGAGAAGTGTACGGTGTGTCCTGAAACATGTAATAAACACAGCTTACAGAGCATAGGGCACTTCCACTCATGGGCGTATAAATTGGGAAAACTAAAAATCAACAAGACACAGGCACCCCAAAGTTTAGGGCTGCTCTGTGTACAAGAACCTCCACTTAGCTACACCTTAAGTATCCCAGGAAAGAGAAAAATGGATAAAGAAGTTGTGGTACTTAGGCACAATGGAATATCACTCAGCCATGAAATCAATGTCATAAGGCTAGTAGCAGCATGAAGAGTGGATTTAGGGACGAGGATTCTAAGTGAAATAAGTCACACAGAAAAAGACTCTTATCCTAAGATATCACTTATAGAGGGCATGTCGAAATCGCTACACTTGAACTGAATTACAAAACAGAACAGAGTCACACATTTAGAAGACACACTATGGCTGCTTAACGGGAAAGGTGAGGTGGGCTGATGCATAAAACAAGGGTTTGAAATTAGCTCACATACCGTTCCATAAGCCAAATATGTAACAGACAAGACCTCCTCCCTGCTCAGTGAACTGGACTCAACACCCCCTATTCACCGCACAAGAATATATCTGACTAGCAAGAATCTTAAAACCTATGTATTGATATCTCTCTGGAGTTGAATCAAGAGGGTGTAAAGCGGCATAAACACAGCAGGGAAAAGCAGCTCAACCCCATTATCAAAATAAATTACTTAAAATGAACGCCATAAAACAAAGACAGTGAAAGAGAGAGAAATTCTTACAAAATCCGTTCGGAGGCTCTGATGCAACCTGGATTGACCATATCTAGACCCACAGCTGGATGAGACAAAAGGCTGGACAATCTTGGGGCTGAGAGGATTGGTGAGGTTGGGTGAGCAAACGCAGACCGTTTAAAGTAATACCGCGTGGTACCCACGCCATGGGTCCCAAATCTCCAGGTTCAAGGGCATCTTCCTACATCGAAAACATGCCTGGGAAACCCAGAAGATGGTACACCGTGTGATCGGGAAAGGTTTCTAAAACGCACCTCATTTCTCCTCTCCTTGTGCTCGGGTTCGCCATTCCAGCCGCTTTACTAACAATCTCCCTACTTGGAGAATCAGCACCTGGAACCTCCTGTTTGTTTCGTACAGGTTGCAATTTGTCCTGAGGATGAACTGGAAGACGGGGAACCAACGAGAGACTAGCTCTAGGTGTTGGGACAGGCACAGGTCACTCTATTTCCCCATCAGGAAGAAGAATGAAGCACAGGCTCAGCCTGCCCCCCGGAACCAGAATAGGGCCTGAAGCAATCCTGCGCTTTTGCGGCCAGCTCCCAAAAAAGCGAGTTGACAAATGGAGCTCAGGGGCACTGCAATTCTCAAACCTGCAGAGTTATAAATGATAACTCTCGTCCACAAGTATATTGAGGGAAGGCAACTAAGAGGATTTGAAAGCAAGGCAGAATTGCAGGAAACAGATTTCAGGAGGTAGATTCGACTCGCCTTTAAAGCACATGAAAAGCGGCAAAACGTTGACAATGATGCCCTTGGCCAAAAAGGGCGTATGCGTTTTTTCCTGAATATATTCAGGAAAAAACGCATACGCCCTTTTTGGCCAACCAAGCAAGCCGGAAGTGCAAATCAGCACTACAAAGAAGTCTCGCTTGCCATCGGTCAAAAGGGCCACGCTGCAAAAAGAGTAAACACCAGAAATGCAGGACAGGCCATGGAGACATGGGAGCCTTGCTAGGCTGAGGGGTGGGATGTCAATTGCCAACAGCCACTCTGGAGAAGTGTACGGTGTGTCCTGAAACATGTAATAAACACAGCTTACAGAGCATAGGGCACTTCCACTCATGGGCGTATAAATTGGGAAAACTAAAAATCAACAAGACACAGGCACCCCAAAGTTTAGGGCTGCTCTGTGTACAAGAACCTCCACTTAGCTACACCTTAAGTATCCCAGGAAAGAGAAAAATGGATAAAGAAGTTGTGGTACTTAGGCACAATGGAATATCACTCAGCCATGAAATCAATGTCATAAGGCTAGTAGCAGCATGATGAGTGGATTTAGGGACGAGGATTCTAAGTGAAATAAGTCACACAGAAAAAGACTCTTATCCTAAGATATCACTTATAGAGGGCATGTCAAAATCGCTACACTTGAACTGAATTACAAAACAGAACAGAGTCACACATTTAGAAGACACACTATGGCTGCTTAACGGGAAAGGTGAGGTGGGCTGATGCATAAAACAAGGGTTTGAAATTAGCTCACATACCGTTCCATAAGCCAAATATGTAACAGACAAGACCTCCTCCCTGCTCAGTGAACTGGACTCAACACCCCCTATTCACCGCACAAGAATATATCTGACTAGCAAGAATCTTAAAACCTATGTATTGATATCTCTCTGGAGTTGAATCAAGAGGGTGTAAAGCGGCATAAACACAGCAGGGAAAAGCAGCTCAACCCCATTATCAAAATAAATTACTTAAAATGAACGCCATAAAACAAAGACAGTGAAAGAGAGAGAAATTCTTACAAAATCCGTTCGGAGGCTCTGATGCAACCTGGATTGACCATATCTAGACCCACAGCTGGATGAGACAAAAGGCTGGACAATCTTGGGGCTGAGAGGATTGGTGAGGTTGGGTGAGCAAACGCAGACCGTTTAAAGTAATACCGCGTGGTACCCACGCCATGGGTCCCAAATCTCCAGGTTCAAGGGCATCTTCCTACATCGAAAACATGCCTGGGAAACCCAGAAGATGGTACACCGTGTGATCGGGAAAGGTTTCTAAAACGCACCTCATTTCTCCTCTCCTTGTGCTCGGGTTCGCCATTCCAGCCGCTTTACTAACAATCTCCCTACTTGGAGAATCAGCACCTGGAACCTCCTGTTTGTTTCGTACAGGTTGCAATTTGTCCTGAGGATGAACGGGAAGACGGGGAACCAACGAGAGACTAGCTCTAGGTGTTGGGACAGGCACAGGTCACTCTATTTCCCCATCAGGAAGAAGAATGAAGCACAGGCTCAGCCTGCCCCCCGGAACCAGAATAGGGCCTGAAGCAATCCTGCGCTTTTGCGGCCAGCTCCCAAAAAAGCGAGTTGACAAATGGAGCTCAGGGCCACTGCAATTCACAAACCTGCAGAGTTATAAATGATAACTCTCGTCCACAAATATATTGAGGGAAGGCAATGAAGAAGATTTGAAAGCAAGGCAGAATTGCAGGAAACAGATTTCAGGAGGTAGATTCGACTCGCCTTTAAAGCACATGAAAAGCAGCAAAACGTTGACAATGATGCCCTTGGCCAAAAAGGGCGTATGCGTTTTTTGCTGAATATATTCAGGAAAAAACGCATACGCCCTTTTTGGCCAACCAAGCAAGCCGGAAGTGCAAATCAGCACTACAAAGAAGTCTCGCTTGCCATCGGTCAAAATGGCCATGCTGCCAAAAGTGTAAAAACCAGAAATTCAGGACAGGCCATGGAGACATGGGAGCCTTGCTACGCTGATGGGCAGCATGCCAATTGTCAACAGCCACTCTGGAGAAGTGTACGGTGTGTCCTGAAACATGTAATAAACACAGCTTACAGAGCATAGGGCACTTCCACTCATGGGCGTATAAATTGGGAAAACTAAAAAGCAACAAGACACAGGCACCCCAAAGTTTCCGGCTGCTCTGTGTACAAGAACCTCCACTTAGGTACACCTTAAACATGCCAGGAAAGAGAAAAATGGATAAAGAAGTTGTGGTACTTAGGCACAATGGAATATCACTCAGCCATGAAATCAATGTCATAAGGCTAGTAGCAGCATGATGAGTGGATTTAGGGACGAGGATTCTAAGTGAAATAAGTCACACAGAAAAAGACAATTATCCTAAGATATCACTTATAGAGGGCATGTGAAAATCGCTACACTTGAAGTGAATTACAAAACAGAACAGAGTCACATATTTAGAAGACACACTATGGCTGCTTAACGGGAAAGGTGAGGTGGGGTGATGCATAAAACAAGGGTTTGAAATTAGCTCACATACCGTTCCATAAGCCAAATATGTAACAGACAAGACCTCCTCCCTGCTCAGTGAACTGGACTCAACACCCCCTATTCACCGCACCAGAATATACCTGACTAGCAAGAATCTTAAAACCTATGTATTGATATCTCTCTGGAGTTGAATCAAGAGGGTGTAAAGCGGCATAAACACAGCAGGGAAAAGCAGCTCAACCCCATTATCAAAATAAATTACTTAAAATGAACGCCATAAAACAAAGACAGTGAAAGAGAGAGAAATTCTTACAAAATCCGTTCGGAGGCTCTGATGCAACCTGGATTGACCATATCTAGACCCACAGCTGGATGAGACATGAGGCTGGACACTCTTGGGGCTGAGAGGTTTGGTGAGGTTGGGTGAGGAAACGCAGACTCTTTAAAGTAATACCGCGGGGTACCCACCCCATGGGTCCCAAATCTCCAGGTTCAAGGGCATCTTCCTACATCGAAAACGTGCATGGGAAACCCAGAAGATGGTACAGCGTGTGATCGGGAAAGGTTTCTAAAACGCACCTCATTGCTCCTCTCCTTGTGCTCAGGTTCGCCATTCCAGCTGCTTTACTAACAATCTCCCTACTTGGAGAATCAGCACCTTGAAGCTCCTGTTTCTTTCGTACAGGTTGCAATTTGTCCTGAGGATGAACGGGAAGAGGGGGAACCAACGAGAGACTAGCTCTAGGTGTTGGGACAGGCACAGGTCACTCTATTTCCCCATCAGGAAGAAGAATGAAGCACAGGCTCAGCCTGCCCCCCGGAACCAGAATAGGGCCTGAAGCAATCCTGCGCTTTTGCGGCCAGCTCCCAAAAAAGCGAGTTGACAAATGGAGCTCAGGGGCACTGCAATTCTCAAACCTGCAGAGTTATAAATGATAACTCTCGTCCACAAGTATATTGAGGGAAGGCAACTAAGAGGATTTGAAAGCAAGGCAGAATTGCAGGAAACAGATTTCAGGAGGTAGATTCGACTCGCCTTTAAAGCACATGAAAAGCGGCAAAACGTTGACAATGATGCCCTTGGCCAAAAAGGGCGTATGCGTTTTTTCCTGAATATATTCAGGAAAAAACGCATACGCCCTTTTTGGCCAACCAAGCAAGCCGGAAGTGCAAATCAGCACTACAAAGAAGTCTCGCTTGCCATCGGTCAAAAGGGCCACGCTGCAAAAAGAGTAAACACCAGAAATGCAGGACAGGCCATGGAGACATGGGAGCCTTGCTAGGCTGAGGGGTGGGATGTCAATTGCCAACAGCCACTCTGGAGAAGTGTACGGTGTGTCCTGAAACATGTAATAAACACAGCTTACAGAGCATAGGGCACTTCCACTCATGGGCGTATAAATTGGGAAAACTAAAAATCAACAAGACACAGGCACCCCAAAGTTTAGGGCTGCTCTGTGTACAAGAACCTCCACTTAGCTACACCTTAAGTATCCCAGGAAAGAGAAAAATGGATAAAGAAGTTGTGGTACTTAGGCACAATGGAATATCACTCAGCCATGAAATCAATGTCATAAGGCTAGTAGCAGCATGATGAGTGGATTTAGGGACGAGGATTCTAAGTGAAATAAGTCACACAGAAAAAGACTCTTATCCTAAGATATCACTTATAGAGGGCATGTCAAAATCGCTACACTTGAACTGAATTACAAAACAGAACAGAGTCACACATTTAGAAGACACACTATGGCTGCTTAACGGGAAAGGTGAGGTGGGCTGATGCATAAAACAAGGGTTTGAAATTAGCTCACATACCGTTCCATAAGCCAAATATGTAACAGACAAGACCTCCTCCCTGCTCAGTGAACTGGACTCAACACCCCCTATTCACCGCACAAGAATATATCTGACTAGCAAGAATCTTAAAACCTATGTATTGATATCTCTCTGGAGTTGAATCAAGAGGGTGTAAAGCGGCATAAACACAGCAGGGAAAAGCAGCTCAACCCCATTATCAAAATAAATTACTTAAAATGAACGCCATAAAACAAAGACAGTGAAAGAGAGAGAAATTCTTACAAAATCCGTTCGGAGGCTCTGATGCAACCTGGATTGACCATATCTAGACCCACAGCTGGATGAGACAAAAGGCTGGACAATCTTGGGGCTGAGAGGATTGGTGAGGTTGGGTGAGCAAACGCAGACCGTTTAAAGTAATACCGCGTGGTACCCACGCCATGGGTCCCAAATCTCCAGGTTCAAGGGCATCTTCCTACATCGAAAACATGCCTGGGAAACCCAGAAGATGGTACACCGTGTGATCGGGAAAGGTTTCTAAAACGCACCTCATTTCTCCTCTCCTTGTGCTCGGGTTCGCCATTCCAGCCGCTTTACTAACAATCTCCCTACTTGGAGAATCAGCACCTGGAACCTCCTGTTTGTTTCGTACAGGTTGCAATTTGTCCTGAGGATGAACGGGAAGACGGGGAACCAACGAGAGACTAGCTCTAGGTGTTGGGACAGGCACAGGTCACTCTATTTCCCCATCAGGAAGAAGAATGAAGCACAGGCTCAGCCTGCCCCCCGGAACCAGAATAGGGCCTGAAGCAATCCTGCGCTTTTGCGGCCAGCTCCCAAAAAAGCGAGTTGACAAATGGAGCTCAGGGCCACTGCAATTCACAAACCTGCAGAGTTATAAATGATAACTCTCGTCCACAAATATATTGAGGGAAGGCAATGAAGAAGATTTGAAAGCAAGGCAGAATTGCAGGAAACAGATTTCAGGAGGTAGATTCGACTCGCCTTTAAAGCACATGAAAAGCAGCAAAACGTTGACAATGATGCCCTTGGCCAAAAAGGGCGTATGCGTTTTTTGCTGAATATATTCAGGAAAAAACGCATACGCCCTTTTTGGCCAACCAAGCAAGCCGGAAGTGCAAATCAGCACTACAAAGAAGTCTCGCTTGCCATCGGTCAAAATGGCCATGCTGCCAAAAGTGTAAAAACCAGAAATTCAGGACAGGCCATGGAGACATGGGAGCCTTGCTACGCTGATGGGCAGCATGCCAATTGTCAACAGCCACTCTGGAGAAGTGTACGGTGTGTCCTGAAACATGTAATAAACACAGCTTACAGAGCATAGGGCACTTCCACTCATGGGCGTATAAATTGGGAAAACTAAAAAGCAACAAGACACAGGCACCCCAAAGTTTCCGGCTGCTCTGTGTACAAGAACCTCCACTTAGGTACACCTTAAACATGCCAGGAAAGAGAAAAATGGATAAAGAAGTTGTGGTACTTAGGCACAATGGAATATCACTCAGCCATGAAATCAATGTCATAAGGCTAGTAGCAGCATGATGAGTGGATTTAGGGACGAGGATTCTAAGTGAAATAAGTCACACAGAAAAAGACAATTATCCTAAGATATCACTTATAGAGGGCATGTGAAAATCGCTACACTTGAAGTGAATTACAAAACAGAACAGAGTCACATATTTAGAAGACACACTATGGCTGCTTAACGGGAAAGGTGAGGTGGGGTGATGCATAAAACAAGGGTTTGAAATTAGCTCACATACCGTTCCATAAGCCAAATATGTAACAGACAAGACCTCCTCCCTGCTCAGTGAACTGGACTCAACACCCCCTATTCACCGCACCAGAATATACCTGACTAGCAAGAATCTTAAAACCTATGTATTGATATCTCTCTGGAGTTGAATCAAGAGGGTGTAAAGCGGCATAAACACAGCAGGGAAAAGCAGCTCAACCCCATTATCAAAATAAATTACTTAAAATGAACGCCATAAAACAAAGACAGTGAAAGAGAGAGAAATTCTTACAAAATCCGTTCGGAGGCTCTGATGCAACCTGGATTGACCATATCTAGACCCACAGCTGGATGAGACAAAAGGCTGGACAATCTTGGGGCTGAGAGGATTGGTGAGGTTGGGTGAGCAAACGCAGACCGTTTAAAGTAATACCGCGTGGTACCCACGCCATGGGTCCCAAATCTCCAGGTTCAAGGGCATCTTCCTACATTGAAAACGTGCATGGGAAACCCAGAAGATGGTACAGCGTGTGATCGGGAAAGGTTTCTAAAACGCACCTCATTTCTCCTCTCCTTGTGCTCGGGTTCGCCATTCCAGCCGCTTTACTAAAAATCTCCCTACTTGGAGAATCAGCACCTTGAAGCTCCTGTTTCTTTCGTACAGGTTGCAATTTGTCCTGAGGATGAACGGGAAGAGGGGGAACCAACGAGAGACTAGCTCTAGGTGTTGGGACAGGCACAGGTCACTCTATTTCCCCATCAGGAAGAAGAATGAAGCACAGGCTCAGCCTGCCCCCCGGAACCAGAATAGGGCCTGAAGCAATCCTGCGCTTTTGCGGCCAGCTCCCAAAAAAGCGAGTTGACAAATGGAGCTCAGGGCCACTGCAATTCACAAACCTGCAGAGTTATAAATGATAACTCTTGTCCACAAATATATTGAGGGAAGGCAACAAAGAGGATTTGAAAGCAAGGCAGAATTGCAGGAAACAGATTTCAGGAGGTAGATTCGACTCGCCTTTAAAGCACATGAAAAGCGGCAAAACGTTGACAATGATGCCCTTGGCCAAAAAGGGCGTATGCGTTTTTTGCTGAATATATTCAGAAAAAAACGCATACGCCCTTTTTGGCCAACCAAGCAAGCCGGAAGTGCAAATCAGCACTACAAAGAAGTCTCGCTTGCCATCAGTCAAAAGGGCCACGCTGCAAAAAGAGTAAACACCAGAAATGCAGGACAGGCCATGGAGACATGGGAGCCTTGCTAGGCTGAGAGGTGGGATGTCAATTGCCAACAGCCACTCTGGAGAAGTGTACGGTGTGTCCTGAAACATGTAATAAACACAGCTTACAGAGCATAGGGCACTTCCACTCATGGGCGTATAAATTGGGAAAATTAAAATCAACAAGACACAGGCACCCCAAAGTTTAGGGCTGCTCTGTGTACAAGAACCTCCACTTAGCTACACCTTAAGTATCCCAGGAAAGAGAAAAATGGATAAAGAAGTTGTGGTACTTAGGCACAATGGAATATCACTCAGCCATGAAATCAATGTCATAAGGCTAGTAGCAGCATGATGAGTGGATTTAGGGACGAGGATTCTAAGTGAAATAAGTCACACAGAAAAAGACTCTTATCCTAAGATATCACTTATAGAGGGCATGTCGAAATCGCTACACTTGAACTGAATTACAAAACAGAACAGAGTCACACATTTAGAAGACACACTATGGCTGCTTAACGGGAAAGGTGAGGTGGGGTGATGCATAAAACAAGGGTTTGAAATTAGCTCACATACCGTTCCATAAGCCAAATATGTAACAGACAAGACCTCCTCCCTGCTCAGTGAACTGGACTCAACACCCCCTATTCACCGCACAAGAATATATCTGACTAGCAAGAATCTTAAAACCTATGTATTGATATCTCTCTGGAGTTGAATCAAGAGGGTGTAAAGTGGCATAAACACAGCAGGGAAAAGCAGCTCAACCCCATTATCAAAATAAATTACTTAAAATGAACGCCATAAAACAAAGACAGTGAAAGAGAGAGAAATTCTTACAAAATCCGTTCGGAGGCTCTGATGCAACCCGAATTGACCATATCTAGACCCACAGCTGGATGAGACATAAGGCTGGACACTCTTGGGGCTGAGAGGTTTGGTGAGGTTGGGTGAGGAAACGCAGACCCTTTAAAGTAATACCGCGGGGTACCCACCCCATGGGTCCCAAATCTCCAGGTTCAAGGGCATCTTCCTACATTGAAAACGTGCATGGGAAACCCAGAAGATGGTACAGCGTGTGATCGGGAAAGGTTTCTAAAACGCACCTCATTTCTCCTCTCCTTGTGCTCGGGTTCGCCATTCCAGCCGCTTTACTAACAATCTCCCTACTTGGAGAATCAGCACCTTGAAGCTCCTGTTTGTTTCGTACAGGTTGCAATTTGTCCTGAGGATGAACGGGAAGAGGGGGAACCAACGAGAGACTAGCTCTAGGTGTTGGGACAGGCACAGGTCACTCTATTTCCCCATCAGGAAGAAGAATGAAGCACAGGCTCAGCCTGCCCCCTGGAACCAGAATAGGGCCTGAAGCAATCCTGCGCTTTTGCGGCCAGCTCCCAAAAAAGCGAGTTGACAAATGGAGCTCAGGGCCACTGCAATTCACAAACCTGCAGAGTTATAAATGATAACTCTTGTCCACAAATATATTGAGGGAAGGCAACGAAGAGGATTTGAAAGCAAGGCAGAATTGCAGGAAACAGATTTCAGGAGGTAGATTCGACTCGCCTTTAAAGCACATGAAAAGCGGCAAAACGTTGACAATGATGCCCTTGGCCAAAAAGGGCGTATGCGTTTTTTGCTGAATATATTCAGGAAAAAACGCATACGCCCTTTTTGGCCAACCAAGCAAGCCGGAAGTGCAAATCAGCACTACAAAGAAGTCTCGCTTGCCATCGGTCAAAAGGGCCATGCTGCGAAAAGAGTAAACACCAGAAATGCAGGACAGGCCATGGAGACATGGGAGCCTTGCTAGGCTGAGGGGTGGGATGTCAATTGCCAACAGCCACTCTGGAGAAGTGTACGGTGTGTCCTGAAACATGTAATAAACACAGCTTACAGAGCATAGGGCACTTCCACTCATGGGCGTATAAATTGGGAAAACTAAAAATCAACAAGACACAGGCACCCCAAAGTTTAGGGCTGCTCTGTGTACAAGAACCTCCACTTAGCTACACCTTAAGTATCCCAGGAAAGAGAAAAATGGATAAAGAAGTTGTGGTACTTAGGCACAATGGAATATCACTCAGCCATGAAATCAATGTCATAAGGCTAGTAGCAGCATGATGAGTGGATTTAGGGACGAGGATTCTAAGTGAAATAAGTCACACAGAAAAAGACTCTTATCCTAAGATATCACTTATAGAGGGCATGTCAAAATCGCTACACTTGAACTGAATTACAAAACAGAACAGAGTCACACATTTAGAAGACACACTATGGCTGCTTAACGGGAAAGGTGAGGTGGGCTGATGCATAAAACAAGGGTTTGAAATTAGCTCACATACCGTTCCATAAGCCAAATATGTAACAGACAAGACCTCCTCCCTGCTCAGTGAACTGGACTCAACACCCCCTATTCACCGCACAAGAATATATCTGACTAGCAAGAATCTTAAAACCTATGTATTGATATCTCTCTGGAGTTGAATCAAGAGGGTGTAAAGCGGCATAAACACAGCAGGGAAAAGCAGCTCAACCCCATTATCAAAATAAATTACTTAAAATGAACGCCATAAAACAAAGACAGTGAAAGAGAGAGAAATTCTTACAAAATCCGTTCGGAGGCTCTGATGCAACCTGGATTGACCATATCTAGACCCACAGCTGGATGAGACAAAAGGCTGGACAATCTTGGGGCTGAGAGGATTGGTGAGGTTGGGTGAGCAAACGCAGACCGTTTAAAGTAATACCGCGTGGTACCCACGCCATGGGTCCCAAATCTCCAGGTTCAAGGGCATCTTCCTACATCGAAAACATGCCTGGGAAACCCAGAAGATGGTACACCGTGTGATCGGGAAAGGTTTCTAAAACGCACCTCATTTCTCCTCTCCTTGTGCTCGGGTTCGCCATTCCAGCCGCTTTACTAACAATCTCCCTACTTGGAGAATCAGCACCTGGAACCTCCTGTTTGTTTCGTACAGGTTGCAATTTGTCCTGAGGATGAACGGGAAGACGGGGAACCAACGAGAGACTAGCTCTAGGTGTTGGGACAGGCACAGGTCACTCTATTTCCCCATCAGGAAGAAGAATGAAGCACAGGCTCAGCCTGCCCCCCGGAACCAGAATAGGGCCTGAAGCAATCCTGCGCTTTTGCGGCCAGCTCCCAAAAAAGCGAGTTGACAAATGGAGCTCAGGGCCACTGCAATTCACAAACCTGCAGAGTTATAAATGATAACTCTCGTCCACAAATATATTGAGGGAAGGCAATGAAGAAGATTTGAAAGCAAGGCAGAATTGCAGGAAACAGATTTCAGGAGGTAGATTCGACTCGCCTTTAAAGCACATGAAAAGCAGCAAAACGTTGACAATGATGCCCTTGGCCAAAAAGGGCGTATGCGTTTTTTGCTGAATATATTCAGGAAAAAACGCATACGCCCTTTTTGGCCAACCAAGCAAGCCGGAAGTGCAAATCAGCACTACAAAGAAGTCTCGCTTGCCATCGGTCAAAATGGCCATGCTGCCAAAAGTGTAAAAACCAGAAATTCAGGACAGGCCATGGAGACATGGGAGCCTTGCTACGCTGATGGGCAGCATGCCAATTGTCAACAGCCACTCTGGAGAAGTGTACGGTGTGTCCTGAAACATGTAATAAACACAGCTTACAGAGCATAGGGCACTTCCACTCATGGGCGTATAAATTGGGAAAACTAAAAAGCAACAAGACACAGGCACCCCAAAGTTTCCGGCTGCTCTGTGTACAAGAACCTCCACTTAGGTACACCTTAAACATGCCAGGAAAGAGAAAAATGGATAAAGAAGTTGTGGTACTTAGGCACAATGGAATATCACTCAGCCATGAAATCAATGTCATAAGGCTAGTAGCAGCATGATGAGTGGATTTAGGGACGAGGATTCTAAGTGAAATAAGTCACACAGAAAAAGACAATTATCCTAAGATATCACTTATAGAGGGCATGTGAAAATCGCTACACTTGAAGTGAATTACAAAACAGAACAGAGTCACATATTTAGAAGACACACTATGGCTGCTTAACGGGAAAGGTGAGGTGGGGTGATGCATAAAACAAGGGTTTGAAATTAGCTCACATACCGTTCCATAAGCCAAATATGTAACAGACAAGACCTCCTCCCTGCTCAGTGAACTGGACTCAACACCCCCTATTCACCGCACCAGAATATACCTGACTAGCAAGAATCTTAAAACCTATGTATTGATATCTCTCTGGAGTTGAATCAAGAGGGTGTAAAGCGGCATAAACACAGCAGGGAAAAGCAGCTCAACCCCATTATCAAAATAAATTACTTAAAATGAACGCCATAAAACAAAGACAGTGAAAGAGAGAGAAATTCTTACAAAATCCGTTCGGAGGCTCTGATGCAACCTGGATTGACCATATCTAGACCCACAGCTGGATGAGACAAAAGGCTGGACAATCTTGGGGCTGAGAGGATTGGTGAGGTTGGGTGAGCAAACGCAGACCGTTTAAAGTAATACCGCGTGGTACCCACGCCATGGGTCCCAAATCTCCAGGTTCAAGGGCATCTTCCTACATTGAAAACGTGCATGGGAAACCCAGAAGATGGTACAGCGTGTGATCGGGAAAGGTTTCTAAAACGCACCTCATTTCTCCTCTCCTTGTGCTCGGGTTCGCCATTCCAGCCGCTTTACTAACAATCTCCCTACTTGGAGAATCAGCACCTTGAAGCTCCTGTTTCTTTCGTACAGGTTGCAATTTGTCCTGAGGATGAACGGGAAGAGGGGGAACCAACGAGAGACTAGCTCTAGGTGTTGGGACAGGCACAGGTCACTCTATTTCCCCATCAGGAAGAAGAATGAAGCACAGGCTCAGCCTGCCCCCCGGAACCAGAATAGGGCCTGAAGCAATCCTGCGCTTTTGCGGCCAGCTCCCAAAAAAGCGAGTTGACAAATGGAGCTCAGGGCCACTGCAATTCACAAACCTGCAGAGTTATAAATGATAACTCTTGTCCACAAATATATTGAGGGAAGGCAACGAAGAGGATTTGAAAGCAAGGCAGAATTGCAGGAAACAGATTTCAGGAGGTAGATTCGACTCGCCTTTAAAGCACATGAAAAGCGGCAAAACGTTGACAATGATGCCCTTGGCCAAAAAGGGCGTATGCGTTTTTTGCTGAATATATTCAGAAAAAAACGCATACGCCCTTTTTGGCCAACCAAGCAAGCCGGAAGTGCAAATCAGCACTACAAAGAAGTCTCGCTTGCCATCAGTCAAAAGGGCCACGCTGCAAAAAGAGTAAACACCAGAAATGCAGGACAGGCCATGGAGACATGGGAGCCTTGCTAGGCTGAGAGGTGGGATGTCAATTGCCAACAGCCACTCTGGAGAAGTGTACGGTGTGTCCTGAAACATGTAATAAACACAGCTTACAGAGCATAGGGCACTTCCACTCATGGGCGTATAAATTGGGAAAATTAAAATCAACAAGACACAGGCACCCCAAAGTTTAGGGCTGCTCTGTGTACAAGAACCTCCACTTAGCTACACCTTAAGTATCCCAGGAAAGAGAAAAATGGATAAAGAAGTTGTGGTACTTAGGCACAATGGAATATCACTCAGCCATGAAATCAATGTCATAAGGCTAGTAGCAGCATGATGAGTGGATTTAGGGACGAGGATTCTAAGTGAAATAAGTCACACAGAAAAAGACTCTTATCCTAAGATATCACTTATAGAGGGCATGTCGAAATCGCTACACTTGAACTGAATTACAAAACAGAACAGAGTCACACATTTAGAAGACACACTATGGCTGCTTAACGGGAAAGGTGAGGTGGGGTGATGCATAAAACAAGGGTTTGAAATTAGCTCACATACCGTTCCATAAGCCAAATATGTAACAGACAAGACCTCCTCCCTGCTCAGTGAACTGGACTCAACACCCCCTATTCACCGCACAAGAATATATCTGACTAGCAAGAATCTTAAAACCTATGTATTGATATCTCTCTGGAGTTGAATCAAGAGGGTGTAAAGTGGCATAAACACAGCAGGGAAAAGCAGCTCAACCCCATTATCAAAATAAATTACTTAAAATGAACGCCATAAAACAAAGACAGTGAAAGAGAGAGAAATTCTTACAAAATCCGTTCGGAGGCTCTGATGCAACCCGAATTGACCATATCTAGACCCACAGCTGGATGAGACATAAGGCTGGACACTCTTGGGGCTGAGAGGTTTGGTGAGGTTGGGTGAGGAAACGCAGACCCTTTAAAGTAATACCGCGGGGTACCCACCCCATGGGTCCCAAATCTCCAGGTTCAAGGGCATCTTCCTACATTGAAAACGTGCATGGGAAACCCAGAAGATGGTACAGCGTGTGATCGGGAAAGGTTTCTAAAACGCACCTCATTTCTCCTCTCCTTGTGCTCGGGTTCGCCATTCCAGCCGCTTTACTAACAATCTCCCTACTTGGAGAATCAGCACCTTGAAGCTCCTGTTTGTTTCGTACAGGTTGCAATTTGTCCTGAGGATGAACGGGAAGAGGGGGAACCAACGAGAGACTAGCTCTAGGTGTTGGGACAGGCACAGGTCACTCTATTTCCCCATCAGGAAGAAGAATGAAGCACAGGCTCAGCCTGCCCCCTGGAACCAGAATAGGGCCTGAAGCAATCCTGCGCTTTTGCGGCCAGCTCCCAAAAAAGCGAGTTGACAAATGGAGCTCAGGGCCACTGCAATTCACAAACCTGCAGAGTTATAAATGATAACTCTTGTCCACAAATATATTGAGGGAAGGCAACGAAGAGGATTTGAAAGCAAGGCAGAATTGCAGGAAACAGATTTCAGGAGGTAGATTCGACTCGCCTTTAAAGCACATGAAAAGCGGCAAAACGTTGACAATGATGCCCTTGGCCAAAAAGGGCGTATGCGTTTTTTGCTGAATATATTCAGGAAAAAACGCATACGCCCTTTTTGGCCAACCAAGCAAGCCGGAAGTGCAAATCAGCACTACAAAGAAGTCTCGCTTGCCATCGGTCAAAAGGGCCATGCTGCGAAAAGAGTAAACACCAGAAATGCAGGACAGGCCATGGAGACATGGGAGCCTTGCTAGGCTGAGGGGTGGGATGTCAATTGCCAACAGCCACTCTGGAGAAGTGTACGGTGTGTCCTGAAACATGTAATAAACACAGCTTACAGAGCATAGGGCACTTCCACTCATGGGCGTATAAATTGGGAAAACTAAAAATCAACAAGACACAGGCACCCCAAAGTTTAGGGCTGCTCTGTGTACAAGAACCTCCACTTAGCTACACCTTAAGTATCCCAGGAAAGAGAAAAATGGATAAAGAAGTTGTGGTACTTAGGCACAATGGAATATCACTCAGCCATGAAATCAATGTCATAAGGCTAGTAGCAGCATGATGAGTGGATTTAGGGACGAGGATTCTAAGTGAAATAAGTCACACAGAAAAAGACTCTTATCCTAAGATATCACTTATAGAGGGCATGTCGAAATCGCTACACTTGAACTGAATTACAAAACAGAACAGAGTCACACATTTAGAAGACACACTATGGCTGCTTAACGGGAAAGGTGAGGTGGGGTGATGCATAAAACAAGGGTTTGAAATTAGCTCACATACCGTTCCATAAGCCAAATATGTAACAGACAAGACCTCCTCCCTGCTCAGTGAACTGGACTCAACACCCCCTATTCACCGCACAAGAATATATCTGACTAGCAAGAATCTTAAAACCTATGTATTGATATCTCTCTGGAGTTGAATCAAGAGGGTGTAAAGTGGCATAAACACAGCAGGGAAAAGCAGCTCAACCCCATTATCAAAATAAATTACTTAAAATGAACGCCATAAAACAAAGACAGTGAAAGAGAGAGAAATTCTTACAAAATCCGTTCGGAGGCTCTGATGCAACCCGAATTGACCATATCTAGACCCACAGCTGGATGAGACATAAGGCTGGACACTCTTGGGGCTGAGAGGTTTGGTGAGGTTGGGTGAGGAAACGCAGACCCTTTAAAGTAATACCGCGGGGTACCCACCCCATGGGTCCCAAATCTCCAGGTTCAAGGGCATCTTCCTACATTGAAAACGTGCATGGGAAACCCAGAAGATGGTACAGCGTGTGATCGGGAAAGGTTTCTAAAACGCACCTCATTTCTCCTCTCCTTGTGCTCGGGTTCGCCATTCCAGCCGCTTTACTAACAATCTCCCTACTTGGAGAATCAGCACCTTGAAGCTCCTGTTTGTTTCGTACAGGTTGCAATTTGTCCTGAGGATGAACGGGAAGAGGGGGAACCAACGAGAGACTAGCTCTAGGTGTTGGGACAGGCACAGGTCACTCTATTTCCCCATCAGGAAGAAGAATGAAGCACAGGCTCAGCCTGCCCCCTGGAACCAGAATAGGGCCTGAAGCAATCCTGCGCTTTTGCGGCCAGCTCCCAAAAAAGCGAGTTGACAAATGGAGCTCAGGGCCACTGCAATTCACAAACCTGCAGAGTTATAAATGATAACTCTTGTCCACAAATATATTGAGGGAAGGCAACGAAGAGGATTTGAAAGCAAGGCAGAATTGCAGGAAACAGATTTCAGGAGGTAGATTCGACTCGCCTTTAAAGCACATGAAAAGCGGCAAAACGTTGACAATGATGCCCTTGGCCAAAAAGGGCGTATGCGTTTTTTGCTGAATATATTCAGGAAAAAACGCATACGCCCTTTTTGGCCAACCAAGCAAGCCGGAAGTGCAAATCAGCACTACAAAGAAGTCTCGCTTGCCATCGGTCAAAAGGGCCACGCTGCGAAAAGAGTAAACACCAGAAATGCACGACAGGCCATGGAGACATGGGAGCCTTGCTAGGCTGAGGGGTGGGATGTCAATTGCCAACAGCCACTCTGGAGAAGTGTACGGTGTGTCCTGAAACATGTAATAAACACAGCTTACAGAGCATAGGGCACTTCCACTCATGGGCGTATAAATTGGGAAAACTAAAAATCAACAAGACACAGGCACCCCAAAGTTTAGGGCTGCTCTGTGTACAAGAACCTCCACTTAGCTACACCTTAAGTATCCCAGGAAAGAGAAAAATGGATAAAGAAGTTTTGGTACTTAGGCACAATGGAATATCACTCAGCCATGAAATCAATGTCATAAGGCTAGTAGCAGCATGATGAGTGGATTTAGGGACGAGGATTCTAAGTGAAATAAGTCACACAGAAAAAGACTCTTATCCTAAGATATCACTTATAGAGGGCATGTCGAAATCGCTACACTTGAACTGAATTACAAAACAGAACAGAGTCACACATTTAGAAGACACACTATGGCTGCTTAACGGGAAAGGTGAGGTGGGGTGATGCATAAAACAAGGGTTTGAAATTAGCTCACATACCGTTCCATAAGCCAAATATGTAACAGACAAGACCTCCTTCCTGCTCAGTGAACTGGACTCAACACCCTCTATTCACCGCACAAGAATATATCTGACTAGCAAGAATCTTAAAACCTATGTATTGATATCTCTCTGGAGTTGAATCAAGAGGGTGTAAAGCGGCATAAACACAGCAGGGAAAAGCAGCTCAACCCCATTATCAAAATAAATTACTTAAAATGAACGCCATAAAACAAAGACAGTGAAAGAGAGAGAAATTCTTACAAAATCCGTTCGGAGGCTCTGATGCAACCTGGATTGACCATATCTAGACCCACAGCTGGATGAGACAAAAGGCTGGACAATCTTGGGGCTGAGAGGATTGGTGAGGTTGGGTGAGCAAACGCAGACCGTTTAAAGTAATACCGCGTGGTACCCACGCCATGGGTCCCAAATCTCCAGGTTCAAGGGCATCTTCCTACATCGAAAACATGCCTGGGAAACCCAGAAGATGGTACACCGTGTGATCGGGAAAGGTTTCTAAAACGCACCTCATTTCTCCTCTCCTTGTGCTCGGGTTCGCCATTCCAGCCGCTTTACTAACAATCTCCCTGCTTGGAGAATCAGCACCTTGAAGCTCCTGTTTCTTTCGTACAGGTTGCAATTTGTCCTGAGGATGAACGGGAATAGGGGGAACCAACGAGAGACTAGCTCTAGGTGTTGGGACAGGCACAGGTCACTCTATTTCCCCATCAGGAAGAAGAATGAAGCACAGGCTCAGCCTGCCTCCCGGAACCAGAATAGGGCCTGAAGCAATCCTGCGCTTTTGCGGCCAGCTCCCAAAAAAGCGAGTGGACAAATGGAGCTCAGGGCCACTGCAATTCACAAACCTGCAGAGTTATAAATGATAACTCTCGTCCACAAATATATTGAGGGAAGGCAACGAAGAGGATTTGAAAGCAAGGCAGAATTGCCGGAAACAGATTTCAGGAGGTAGATTCGACTCGCCTTTAAAGCACATGAAAAGCGGCAAAACGTTGACAATGATGCCCTTGGCCAAAAAGGGCGTATGCGTTTTTTCCTGAATATATTCAGGAAAAAACGCATACGCCCTTTTTGGCCAACCAAGCAAGCCGGAAGTGCAAATCAGCACTACAAAGAAGTCTCGCTTGCCATCGGTCAAAAGGGCCATGCTGCCAAAAGTGTAAAAACCAGAAATGCAGGACAGGCCATGGAGACATGGGAGCCTTGCTACGCTGATGGGCAGCATGCCAATTGTCAACAGCCACTCTGGAGAAGTGTACGGTGTGTCCTGAAACATGTAATAAACACAGCTTACAGAGCATAGGGCACTTCCACTCATGGGCGTATAAATTGGGAAAACTAAAAATCAACAAGACACAGGCACCCCAAAGTTTCCGGCTGCTCTGTGTACAAGATCCTCCACTTAGGTACACCTTAAACATGCCAGGAAAGAGAAAAATGGATAAAGAAGTTGTGGTACTTAGGCACAATGGAATATCACTCAGCCATGAAATCAATGTCATAAGGCTAGTAGCAGCATGATGAGTGGATTTAGGGACGAGGATTCTAAGTGAAATAAGTCACACAGAAAAAGACTCTTATCCTAAGATATCACTTATAGAGGGCATGTCGAAATCGCTACACTTGAACTGAATTACAAAACAGAACAGAGTCACATATTTAGAAGACACACTATGGCTCCTTAACGGGAAAGGTGAGGTGGGGTGATGCATAAAACAAGGGTTTGAAATTAGCTCACATACCGTTCCATAAGCCAAATATGTAACAGACAAGACCTCCTCCCTGCTCAGTGAACTGGACTCAACACCCCCTATTCACCGCACAAGAATATATCTGACTAGCAAGAATCTTAAAACCTATGTATTGATATCTCTCTGGAGTTGAATCAAGAGGGTGTAAAGCGGCATAAACACAGCAGGGAAAAGCAGCTCAACCCCATTATCAAAATAAATTACTTAAAATGAACGCCATAAAACAAAGACAGTGAAAGAGAGAGAAATTCTTACAAAATCCGTTCGGAGGCTCTGATGCAACCTGGATTGACCATATCTAGACCCACAGCTGGATGAGACAAAAGGCTGGACAATTTTGGGGCTGAGAGGATTGGTGAGGTTGGGTGAGCAAACGCAGACTGTTTAAAGTAATACCGCGTGGTACCCACCCCATGCGTCCCAAATCTCCAGGTTCAAGGGCATCTTCCTACATCGAAAACATGCCTGGGAAACCCAGAAGATGGTACACCGTGTGATCGGGAAAGGTTTCTAAAACGCACCTCATTTCTCCTCTCCTTGTGCTCGGGTTCGCCATTCCAGCCGCTTTACTAACAATCTCCCTACTTGGAGAATCAGCACCTGGAACCTCCTGTTTGTTTCGTACAGGTTGCAATTTGTCCTGAGGATGAACGGGAAGACGGGGAACCAACGAGAGTCTAGCTCTAGGTGTTGGGACAGGCACAGGTCACTCTATTTCCCCATCAGGAAGAAGAATGAAGCACAGGCTCAGCCTGCCTCCCGGAACCAGAATAGGGCCTGAAGCAATCCTGCGCTTTTGCGGCCAGCTCCCAAAAAAGCGAGTTGACAAATGGAGCTCAGGGCCACTGCAATTCACAAACCTGCAGAGTTATAAATGATAACTCTCGTCCACAAATATATTGAGGGAAGGCAATGAAGAAGATTTGAAAGCAAGGCAGAATTGCAGGAAACAGATTTCAGGAGGTAGATTCGACTCGCCTTTAAAGCACATGAAAAGCAGCAAAACGTTGACAATGATGCCCTTGGCCAAAAAGGGCGTATGCGTTTTTTCCTGAATATATTCAGGAAAAAACGCATACGCCCTTTTTGGCCAACCAAGCAAGCCGGAAGTGCAAATCAGCACTACAAAGAAGTCTCGCTTGCCATCGGTCAAAAGGGCCATGCTGCCAAAAGTGTAAAAACCAGAAATTCAGGACAGGCCATGGAGACATGGGAGCCTTGCTACGCTGATGGGCAGCATGCCAATTGTCAACAGCCACTCTGGAGAAGTGTACGGTGTGTCCTGAATCATGTAATAAACACAGCTTACAGAGCATAGGGCACTTCCACTCATGGGCGTATAAATTGGGAAAACTAAAAATCAACAAGACACAGGCACCCCAAAGTTTCCGGCTGCTCTGTGTACAAGAACCTCCACTTAGGTACACCTTAAACATGCCAGGAAAGAGAAAAATGGATAAAGAAGTTGTGGTACTTAGGCACAATGGAATATCACTCAGCCATGAAATCAATGTCATAAGGCTAGTAGCAGCATGATGAGTGGATTTAGGGACGAGGATTCTAAGTGAAATAAGTCACACAGAAAAAGACAGTTATCCTAAGATATCACTTATAGAGGGCATGTGAAAATCGCTACACTTGAAGTGAATTACAAAACAGAACAGAGTCACATATTTAGAAGACACACTATGGCTGCTTAACGGGAAAGGTGAGGTGGGGTGATGCATAAAGCAAGGGTTTGAAATTAGCTCACATACCGTTCCATAAGCCAAATATGTAACAGACAAGACCTCCTCCCTGCTCAGTGAACTGGACTCAACACCCCCTATTCACCGCACAAGAATATATCTGACTAGCAAGAATCTTAAAACCTATGTATTGATATCTCTCTGGAGTTGAATCAAGAGGGTGTAAAGCGGCATAAACACAGCAGGGAAAAGCAGCTCAACCCCATTATCAAAATAAATTACTTAAAATGAACGCCATAAAACAAAGACAGTGAAAGAGAGAGAAATTCTTACAAAATCCGTTCGGAGGCTCTGATGCAACCTGGATTGACCATATCTAGACCCACAGCTGGATGAGACATAAGGCTGGACACTCTTGGGGCTGAGAGGTTTGGTGAGGTTGGGTGAGGAAACGCAGACCCTTTAAAGTAATACCGCGGGGTACCCACCCCATGGGTCCCAAATCTCCAGGTTCAAGGGCATCTTCCTACATTGAAAACGTGCATGGGAAACCCAGAAGATGGTACAGCGTGTGATCGGGAAAGGTTTCTAAAACGCACCTCATTTCTCCTCTCCTTGTGCTCGGGTTCGCCATTCCAGCCGCTTTACTAACAATCTCCCTACTTGGAGAATCAGCACCTTGAAGCTCCTGTTTCTTTCGTACAGGTTGCAATTTGTCCTGAGGATGAACGGGAAGAGGGGGAACCAATGAGAGACTAGCTCTAGGTGTTGGGACAGGCACAGGTCACTCTATTTCCCCATCAGGAAGAAGAATGAAGCACAGGCTCAGCCTGCCCCCCGGAACCAGAATAGGGCCTGAAGCAATCCTGCGCTTTTGCGGCCAGCTCCCAAAAAAGCGAGTTGACAAATGGAGCTCAGGGCCACTGCAATTCACAAACCTGCAGAGTTATAAATGATAACTCTTGTCCACAAATATATTGAGGGAAGGCAACGAAGAGGATTTGAAAGCAAGGCAGAATTGCAGGAAACAGATTTCAGGAGGTAGATTCGACTCGCCTTTAAAGCACATGAAAAGCGGCAAAACGTTGACAATGATGCCCTTGGCCAAAAAGGGCGTATGCGTTTTTTGCTGAATATATTCAGGAAAAAACGCATACGCCCTTTTTGGCCAACCAAGCAAGCCAGAAGTGCAAATCAGCACTACAAAGAAGTCTCGCTTGCCATCGGTCAAAAGGGCCATGCTGCGAAAAGAGTAAACACCAGAAATGCAGGACAGGCCGTGGAGACATGGGAGCCTTGCTAGGCTGAGGGGTGGGATGTCAATTGTCAACAGCCAATCTGGAGAAGTGTACGGTGTGTCCTGAAACATGTAATAAACACAGCTTACAGAGCATAGGGCACTTCCACTCATGGGCGTATAAATTGGGAAAACTAAAAATCAACAAGACACAGGCACCCCAAAGTTTAGGGCTGCTCTGTGTACAAGAACCTCCACTTAGCTACACCTTAAGTATCCCAGGAAAGAGAAAAATGGATAAAGAAGTTGTGGTACTTAGGCACAATGGAATATCACTCAGCCATGAAATCAATGTCATAAGGCTAGTAGCAGCATGATGAGTGGATTTAGGGACGAGGATTCTAAGTGAAATAAGTCACACAGAAAAAGACTCTTATCCTAAGATATCACTTATAGAGGGCATGTCGAAATCGCTACACTTGAACTGAATTACAAAACAGAACAGAGTCACACATTTAGAAGACACACTATGGCTGCTTAACGGGAAAGGTGAGGTGGGGTCATGCATAAAACAAGGGTTTGAAATTAGCTCACATACCGTTCCATAAGCCAAATATGTAACAGACAAGACCTCCTCCCTGCTCAGTGAACTGGACTCAACACCCTCTATTCACCGCACAAGAATATATCTGACTAGCAAGAATCTTAAAACCTATGTATTGATATCTCTCTGGAGTTGAATCAAGAGGGTGTAAAGCGGCATAAACACAGCAGGGAAAAGCAGCTCAACCCCATTATCAAAATAAATTACTTAAAATGAACGCCATAAAACAAAGACAGTGAAAGAGAGAGAAATTCTTACAAAATCCGTTCGGAGGCTCTGATGCAACCTGGATTGACCATATCTAGACCCACAGCTGGATGAGACAAAAGGCTGGACAATCTTGGGGCTGAGAGGATTGGTGAGGTTGGGTGAGCAAACGCAGACCGTTTAAAGTAATACCGCGTGGTACCCACGCCATGGGTCCCAAATCTCCAGGTTCAAGGGCATCTTCCTACATCGAAAACATGCCTGGGAAACCCAGAAGATGGTACACCGTGTGATCGGGAAAGGTTTCTAAAACGCACCTCATTTCTCCTCTCCTTGTGCTCGGGTTCGCCATTCCAGCCGCTTTACTAACAATCCCCCTGCTTGGAGAATCAGCACCTTGAAGCTCCTGTTTCTTTCGTACAGGTTGCAATTTGTCCTGAGGATGAACGGGAATAGGGGGAACCAACGAGAGACTAGCTCTAGGTGTTGGGACAGGCACAGGTCACTCTATTTCCCCATCAGGAAGAAGAATGAAGCACAGGCTCAGCCTGCCCCCCGGAACCAGAATAGGGCCTGAAGCAATCCTGCGCTTTTGCGGCCAGCTCCCAAAAAAGCGAGTGGACAAATGGAGCTCAGGGCCACTGCAATTCACAAACCTGCAGAGTTATAAATGATAACTCTCGTCCAAAAATATATTGAGGGAAGGCAACGAAGAGGATTTGAAAGCAAGGCAGAATTGCCGGAAACAGATTTCAGGAGGTAGATTCGACTCGCCTTTAAAGCACATGAAAAGCGGCAAAACGTTGACAATGATGCCCTTGGCCAAAAAGGGCGTATGCGTTTTTTCCTGAATATATTCAGGAAAAAACGCATACGCCGTTTTTGGCCAACCAAGCAAGCCGGAAGTGCAAATCAGCACTACAAAGAAGTCTCGCTTGCCATCGGTCAAAAGGGCCATGCTGCCAAAAGTGTAAAAACCAGAAATGCAGGACAGGCCATGGAGACATGGGAGCCTTGCTACGCTGATGGGCAGCATGCCAATTGTCAACAGCCACTCTGGAGAAGTGTACGGTGTGTCCTGAAACATGTAATAAACACAGCTTACAGAGCATAGGGCACTTCCACTCATGGGCGTATAAATTGGGAAAACTAAAAATCAACAAGACACAGGCACCCCAAAGTTTCCGGCTGCTCTGTGTACAAGAACCTCCACTTAGGTACACCTTAAACATGCCAGGAAAGAGAAAAATGGATAAAGAAGTTGTGGTACTTAGGCACAATGGAATATCACTCAGCCATGAAATCAATGTCATAAGGCTAGTAGCAGCATGATGAGTGGATTTAGGGACGAGGATTCTAAGTGAAATAAGTCACACAGAAAAAGACTCTTATCCTAAGATATCACTTATAGAGGGCATGTCGAAATCGCTACACTTGAACTGAATTACAAAACAGAACAGAGTCACATATTTAGAAGACACACTATGGCTGCTTAACGGGAAAGGTGAGGTGGGGTGATGCATAAAACAAGGGTTTGAAATTAGCTCACATACCGTTCCATAAGCCAAATATGTAACAGACAAGACCTCCTCCCTGCTCAGTGAACTGGACTCAACACCCCCTATTCACCGCACAAGAATATATCTGACTAGCAAGAATCTTAAAACCTATGTATTGATATCTCTCTGGAGTTGAATCAAGAGGGTGTAAAGCGGCATAAACACAGCAGGGAAAAGCAGCTCAACCCCATTATCAAAATAAATTACTTAAAATGAACACTATAAAAGAAAGACAGTGAAAGAGAGAGAAATTCTTACAAAATCCGTTCGGAGGCTCTGATGCAACCTGGATTGACCATATCTAGACCCACAGCTGGATGAGACATAAGGCTGGACACTCTTGGGGCTGAGAGGTTTGGTGAGGTTGGGTGAGGAAACGCAGACCCTTTAAAGTAATACCGCGGGGTACCCACCCCATGGGTCCCAAATCTCCAGGTTCAAGGGCATCTTCCTACATTGAAAACGTGCATGGGAAACCCAGAAGATGGTACAGCGTGTGATCGGGAAAGGTTTCTAAAACGCACCTCATTTCTCCTCTCCTTGTGCTCGGGTTCGCCATTCCAGCCGCTTTACTAACAATCTCCCTACTTGGAGAATCAGCACCTTGAAGCTCCTGTTTCTTTCGTACAGGTTGCAATTTGTCCTGAGGATGAACGGGAAGAGGGGGAACCAACGAGAGACTAGCTCTAGGTGTTGGGACAGGCACAGGTCACTCTATTTCCCCATCAGGAAGAAGAATGAAGCACAGGCTCAGCCTGCCCCCCGGAACCAGAATAGGGCCTGAAGCAATCCTGCGCTTTTGCGGCCAGCTCCCAAAAAAGCGAGTGGACAAATGGAGCTCAGGGCCACTGCAATTCACAAACCTGCAGAGTTATAAATGATAACTCTTGTCCACAAATATATTGAGGGAAGGCAACGAAGAGGATTTGAAAGCAAGGCAGAATTGCAGGAAACAGATTTCAGGAGGTAGATTCGACTCGCCTTTAAAGCACATGAAAAGCGGCAAAACGTTGACAATGATGCCCTTGGCCAAAAAGGGCGTATGCGTTTTTTGCTGAATATATTCAGGAAAAAACGCATACGCCCTTTTTGGCCAACCAAGCAAGCCGGAAGTGCAAATCAGCACTACAAAGAAGTCTCGCTTGCCATCGGTCAAAAGGGCCACGCTGCGAAAAGAGTAAACACCAGAAATGCAGGACAGGCCATGGAGACATGGGAGCCTTGCTAGGCTGAGGGGTGGGGTGTCAATTGCCAACAGCCACTCTGGAGAAGTGTACGGTGTGTCCTGAAACATGTAATAAACACAGCTTACAGAGCATAGGGCACTTCCACTCATGGGCGTATAAATTGGGAAAACTAAAAATCAACAAGACACAGGCACCCCAAAGTTTAGGGCTGCTCTGTGTACAAGAACCTCCACTTAGCTACACCTTAAGTATCCCAGGAAAGAGAAAAATGGATAAAGAAGTTGTGGTACTTAGGCACAATGGAATATCACTCAGCCATGAAATCAATGTCATAAGGCTAGTAGCAGCATGATGAGTGGATTTAGGGACGAGGATTCTAAGTGAAATAAGTCACACAGAAAAAGACTCTTATCCTAAGATATCACTTATAGAGGGCATGTCGAAATCGCTACACTTGAACTGAATTACAAAACAGAACAGAGTCACACATTTAGAAGACACACTATGGCTGCTTAACGGGAAAGATGAGGTGGGCTGATGCATAAAACAAGGGTTTGAAATTAGCTCACATACCGTTCCATAAGCCAAATATGTAACAGACAAGACCTCCTCCCTGTTCAGTGAACTGGACTCAACACCCCCTATTCACCGCACAAGAATATATCTGACTAGCAAGAATCTTAAAACCTATGTATTGATATCTCTCTGGAGTTGAATCAAGAGGGTGTAAAGCGGCATAAACACAGCAGGGAAAAGCAGCTCAACCCCATTATCAAAATAAATTACTTAAAATGAACGCCATAAAACAAAGACAGTGAAAGAGAGAGAAATTCTTACAAAATCCGTTCGGAGGCTCTGATGCAACCTGGATTGACCATATCTAGACCCACAGCTGGATGAGACAAAAGGCTGGACAATCTTGGGGCTGAGAGGATTGGTGAGGTTGGGTGAGCAAACACAGACTGTTTAAAGTAATACCGCGTGGTACCCACCCCATGGGTCCCAAATCTCCAGGTTCAAGGGCATCTTCCTACATCGAAAACATGCCTGGGAAACCCAGAAGATGGTACAGCGTGTGATCGGGAAAGGTTTCTAAAACGCACCTCATTTCTCCTCTCCTTGTGCTCGGGTTCGCCATTCCAGCCGCTTTACTAACAATCTCCCTACTTGGAGAATCAGCACCTGGAACCTCCTGTTTGTTTCGTACAGGTTGCAATTTGTCCTGAGGATGAACGGGAAGACGGGGAACCAACGAGAGACTAGCTCTAGGTGTTGGGACAGGCACAGGTCACTCTATTTCCCCATCAGGAAGAAGAATGAAGCACAGGCTCAGCCTGCCTCCCGGAACCAGAATAGGGCCTGAAGCAATCCTGCGCTTTTGCGGCCAGCTCCCAAAAATGCGAGTTGACAAATGGAGCTCAGGGCCACTGCAATTCACAAACCTGCAGAGTTATAAATGATAACTCTCGTCCAAAAATATATTGAGGGAAGGCAATGAAGAGGATTTGAAAGCAAGGCAGAATTGCAGGAAACAGATTTCAGGAGGTAGATTCGACTCGCCTTTAAAGCACATGAAAAGCAGCAAAACGTTGACAATGATGCCCTTGGCCAAAAAGGGCGTATGCGTTTTTTCCTGAATATATTCAGGAAAAAACGCATACGCCCTTTTTGGCCAACCAAGCAAGCCGGAAGTGCAAATCAGCACTACAAAGAAGTCTCGCTTGCCATCGGTCAAAAGGGCCACGCTGCGAAAAGAGTAAACACCAGAAATGCAGGACAGGCCATGGAGACATGGGAGCCTTGCTAGGCTGAGGGGTGGGATGTCAATTGCCAACAGCCACTCTGGAGAAGTGTACGGTGTGTCCTGAAACATGTAATAAACACAGCTTACAGAGCATAGGGCACTTCCACTCATGGGCGTATAAATTGGGAAAACTAAAAATCAACAAGACACAGGCACCCCAAAGTTTAGGGCTGCTCTGTGTACAAGAACCTCCACTTAGCTACACCTTAAGTATCCCAGGAAAGAGAAAAATGGATAAAGAAGTTGTGGTACTTAGGCACAATGGAATATCACTCAGCCATGAAATCAATGTCATAAGGCTAGTAGCAGCATGATGAGTGGATTTAGGGACGAGGATTCTAAGTGAAATAAGTCACACAGAAAAAGACTCTTATCCTAAGATATCACTTATAGAGGGCATGTCGAAATCGCTACACTTGAACTGAATTACAAAACAGAACAGAGTCACACATTTAGAAGACACACTATGGCTGCTTAACGGGAAAGGTGAGGTGGGCTGATGCATAAAACAAGGGTTTGAAATTAGCTCACATACCGTTCCATAAGCCAAATATGTAACAGACAAGACCTCCTCCCTGCTCAGTGAACTGGACTCAACACCCCCTATTCACCGCACAAGAATATATCTGACTAGCAAGAATCTTAAAACCTATGTATTGATATCTCTCTGGAGTTGAATCAAGAGGGTGTAAAGCGGCATAAACACAGCAGGGAAAAGCAGCTCAACCCCATTATCAAAATAAATTACTTAAAATGAACGCCATAAAACAAAGACAGTGAAAGAGAGAGAAATTCTTACAAAATCCGTTCGGAGGCTCTGATGCAACCTGGATTGACCATATCTAGACCCACAGCTGGATGAGACAAAAGGCTGGACAATCTTGGGGCTGAGAGGATTGGTGAGGTTGGGTGAGCAAACGCAGACTGTTTAAAGTAATACCGCGTGGTACCCACCCCATGGGTCCCAAATCTCCAGGTTCAAGGGCATCTTCCTACATCGAAAACATGCCTGGGAAACCCAGAAGATGGTACACCGTGTGATCGGGAAAGGTTTCTAAAACGCACCTCATTTCTCCTCTCCTTGTGCTCGGGTTCGCCATTCCAGCCGCTTTACTAACAATCTCCCTACTTGGAGAATCAGCACCTTGAAGCTCCTGTTTCTTTCGTACAGGTTGCAATTTGTCCTGAGGATGAACGGGAAGAGGGGGAACCAACGAGAGACTAGCTCTAGGTGTTGGGACAGGCACAGGTCACTCTATTTCCCCATCAGGAAGAAGAATGAAGCACAGGCTCAGCCTGCCCCCCGGAACCAGAATAGGGCCTGAAGCAATCCTGCGCTTTTGCGGCCAGCTCCCAAAAAAGCGAGTTGACAAATGGAGCTCAGGGCCACTGCAATTCACAAACCTGCAGAGTTATAAATGATAACTCTCGTCCAAAAATATATTGAGGGAAGGCAACGAAGAGGATTTGAAAGCAAGGCAGAATTGCCGGAAACAGATTTCAGGAGGTAGATTCGACTCGCCTTTAAAGCACATGAAAAGCGGCAAAACGTTGACAATGATGCCCTTGGCCAAAAAGGGCGTATGCGTTTTTTCCTGAATATATTCAGGAAAAAACGCATACGCCCTTTTTGGCCAACCAAGCAAGCCGGAAGTGCAAATCAGCACTACAAAGAAGTCTCGCTTGCCATCGGTCAAAAGGGCCACGCTGCGAAAAGAGTAAACACCAGAAATGCAGGACAGGCCATGGAGACATGGGAGCCTTGCTAGGCTGAGGGGTGGGATGTCAATTGCCAACAGCCACTCTGGAGAAGTGTACGGTGTGTCCTGAAACATGTAATAAACACAGCTTACAGAGCATAGGGCACTTCCACTCATGGGCGTATAAATTGGGAAAACTAAAAATCAACAAGACACAGGCACCCCAAAGTTTCTGGCTGCTCTGTGTACAAGAACCTCCACTTAGCTACACCTTAAACATGCCAGGAAAGAGAAAAATGGATAAAGAAGTTGTGGTACTTAGGCACAATGGAATATCACTCAGCCATGAAATCAATGTCATAAGCCTAGTAGCAGCATGATGAGTGGATTTAGGGACGAGGATTCTAAGTGAAATAAGTCACACAGAAAAAGACAGTTATCCTAAGATATCACTTATAGAGGGCATGTGAAAATCGCTACACTTGAAGTGAATTACAAAACAGAACAGAGTCACACATTTAGAAGACACACTATGGCTGCTTAACGGGAAAGGTGAGGTGGGCTGATGCATAAACCAAGGGTTTGAAATTAGCTCACATACCGTTCCATAAGCCAAATATGTAACAGACAAGACCTCCTCCCTGCTCAGTGAACTGGACTCAACACCCCCTATTCACCGCACAAGAATATATCTGACTAGCAAGAATCTTAAAACCTATGTATTGATATCTCTCTGGAGTTGAATCAAGAGGGTGTAAAGCGGCATAAACACAGCAGGGAAAAGCAGCTCAACCCCATTATCAAAATAAATTACTTAAAATGAACGCCATAAAACAAAGACAGTGAAAGAGAGAGAAATTCTTACAAAATCCGTTCGGAGGCTCTGATGCAACCTGGATTGACCATATCTAGACCCACAGCTGGATGAGACATAAGGCTGGACACTCTTGGGGCTGAGAGGTTTGGTGAGGTTGGGTGAGGAAACGCAGACCCTTTAAAGTAATACCGCGGGGTACCCACCCCATGGGTCCCAAATCTCCAGGTTCAAGGGCATCTTCCTACATCGAAAACATGCCTGGGAAACCCAGAAGATGGTACACCGTGTGATCGGGAAAGGTTTCTAAAACGCACCTCATTTCTCCTCTCCTTGTGCTCGGGTTCGCCATTCCAGCCGCTTTACTAACAATCTCCCTACTTGGAGAATCAGCACCTGGAACCTCCTGTTTGTTTCGTACAGGTTGCAATTTGTCCTGAGGATGAACGGGAAGACGGGGAACCAATGAGAGACTAGCTCTAGGTGTTGGGACAGGCACAGGTCACTCTATTTCCCCATCAGGAAGAAGAATAAAGCACAGGCTCAGCCTGCCCCCCGGAACCAGAATAGGGCCTGAAGCAATCCTGCGCTTTTGCGGCCAGCTCCCAAAAAAGCGAGTTGACAAATGGAGCTCAGGGCCACTGCAATTCACAAACCTGCAGAGTTATAAATGATAACTCTCGTCCACAAATATATTGAGGGAAGGCAATGAAGAAGATTTGAAAGCAAGGCAGAATTGCAGGAAATAGATTTCAGGAGGTAGATTCGACTCGCCTTTAAAGCACATGAAAAGCAGCAAAACGTTGACAATGATGCCCTTGGCCAAAAAGGGCGTATGCGTTTTTTCCTGAATATATTCAGGAAAAAACGCATACGCCCTTTTTGGCCAACCAAGCAAGCCGGAAGTGCAAATCAGCACTACAAAGAAGTCTCGCTTGCCATCGGTCAATAGGGCCATGCTGCCAAAAGTGTAAAAACCAGAAATGCAGGACAGGCCATGGAGACATGGGAGCCTTGCTACGCTGATGGGCAGCATGCCAATTGTCAACAGCCACTCTGGAGAAGTGTACGGTGTGTCCTGAAACATGTAATAAACACAGCTTACAGAGCATAGGGCACTTCCACTCATGGGCGTATAAATTGGGAAAACTAAAAAGCAACAAGACACAGGCACCCCAAAGTTTCCGGCTGCTCTGTGTACAAGAACCTCCACTTAGGTACACCTTAAACATGCCAGGAAAGAGAAAAATGGATAAAGAAGTTGTGGTACTTAGGCACAATGGAATATCACTCAGCCATGAAATCAATGTCATAAGGCTAGTAGCAGCATGATGAGTGGATTTAGGGACGAGGATTCTAAGTGAAATAAGTCACACAGAAAAAGACAGTTATCCTAAGATATCACTTATAGAGGGCATGTGAAAATCGCTACACTTGAAGTGAATTACAAAACAGAACAGAGTCACATATTTAGAAGACACACTATGGCTGCTTAACGGGAAAGGTGAGGTGGGGTGATGCATAAAACAAGGGTTTGAAATTAGCTCACATACCGTTCCATAAGCCAAATATGTAACAGACAAGACCTCCTCCCTGCTCAGTGAACTGGACTCAACACCCCCTATTCACCGCACAAGAATATATCTGACTAGCAAGAATCTTAAAACCTATGTATTGATATCTCTCTGGAGTTGAATCAAGAGGGTGTAAAGCGGCATAAACACAGCAGGGAAAAGCAGCTCAACCCCATTATCAAAATAAATTACTTAAAATGAACGCCATAAAACAAAGACAGTGAAAGAGAGAGAAATTCTTACAAAATCCGTTCGGAGGCTCTGATGCAACCTGGATTGACCATATCTAGACCCACAGCTGGATGAGACAAAAGGCTGGACAATCTTGGGGCTGAGAGGATTGGTGAGGTTGGGTGAGCAAACGCAGACCGTTTAAAGTAATACCGCGTGGTACCCACGCCATGGGTCCCAAATCTCCAGGTTCAAGGGCATCTTCCTACATCGAAAACATGCCTGGGAAACCCAGAAGATGGTACACCGTGTGATCGGGAAAGGTTTCTAAAACGCACCTCATTTCTCCTCTCCTTGTGCTCGGGTTCGCCATTCCAGCCGCTTTACTAACAATCTCCCTACTTGGAGAATCAGCACCTGGAACCTCCTGTTTGTTTCGTACAGGTTGCAATTTGTCCTGAGGATGAACGGGAAGACGGGGAACCAACGAGAGACTAGCTCTAGGTGTTGGGACAGGCACAGGTCACTCTATTTCCCCATCAGGAAGAAGAATGAAGCACAGGCTCAGCCTGCCTCCCGGAACCAGAATAGGGCCTGAAGCAATCCTGCGCTTTTGCGGCCAGCTCCCAAAAAAGCGAGTTGACAAATGGAGCTCAGGGCCACTGCAATTCACAAACCTGCAGAGTTATAAATGATAACTCTCGTCCACAAATATATTGAGGGAAGGCAATGAAGAAGATTTGAAAGCAAGGCAGAATTGCAGGAAACAGATTTCAGGAGGTAGATTCGACTCGCCTTTAAAGCACATGAAAAGCAGCAAAACGTTGACAATGATGCCCTTGGCCAAAAAGGGCGTATGCGTTTTTTGCTGAATATATTCAGGAAAAAACGCATACGCACTTTTTGGCCAACCAAGCAAGCCGGAAGTGCAAATCAGCACTACAAAGAAGTCTCGCTTGCCATCGGTCAAAAGGGCCATGCTGCCAAAAGTGTAAAAACCAGAAATTCAGGACAGGCCATGGAGACATGGGAGCCTTGCTACGCTGATGGGCAGCATGCCAATTGTCAACAGCCACTCTGGAGAAGTGTACGGTGTGTCCTGAAACATGTAATAAACACAGCTTACAGAGCATAGGGCACTTCCACTCATGGGCGTATAAATTGGGAAAACTAAAAAGCAACAAGACACAGGCACCCCAAAGTTTCCGGCTGCTCTGTGTACAAGAACCTCCACTTAGGTACACCTTAAACATGCCAGGAAAGAGAAAAATGGATAAAGAAGTTGTGGTACTTAGGCACAATGGAATATCACTCAGCCATGAAATCAATGTCATAAGGCTAGTAGCAGCATGATGAGTGGATTTAGGGACGAGGATTCTAAGTGATATAAGTCACACAGAAAAAGACAGTTATCCTAAGATATCACTTATAGAGGGCATGTGAAAATCGCTACACTTGAAGTGAATTACAAAACAGAACAGAGTCACATATTTAGAAGACACACTATGGCTGCTTAACGGGAAAGGTGAGGTGGGGTGATGCATAAAACAAGGGTTTGAAATTAGCTCACATACCGTTCCATAAGCCAAATATGTAACAGACAAGACCTCCTCCCTGCTCAGTGAACTGGACTCAACACCCCCTATTCACCGCACAAGAATATATCTGACTAGCAAGAATCTTAAAACCTATGTATTGATATCTCTCTGGAGTTGAATCAAGAGCGTGTAAAGCGGCATAAACACAGCAGGGAAAAGCAGCTCAACCCCATTATCAAAATAAATTACTTAAAATGAACGCCATAAAACAAAGACAGTGAAAGAGAGAGAAATTCTTACAAAATCCGTTCGGAGGCTCTGATGCAACCTGGATTGACCATATCTAGACCCACAGCTGGATGAGACATAAGGCTGGACACTCTTGGGGCTGAGAGGTTTGGTGAGGTTGGGTGAGGAAACGCAGACCCTTTAAAGTAATACCGCGGGGTACCCACCCCATGGGTCCCAAATCTCCAGGTTCAAGGGCATCTTCCTACATTGAAAACGTGCATGGGAAACCCAGAAGATGGTACAGCGTGTGATCGGGAAAGGTTTCTAAAACGCACCTCATTTCTCCTCTCCTTGTGCTCGGGTTCGCCATTCCAGCCGCTTTACTAACAATCTCCCTACTTGGAGAATCAGCACCTTGAAGCTCCTGTTTCTTTCGTACAGGTTGCAATTTGTCCTGAGGATGAACGGGAAGAGGGGGAACCAACGAGAGACTAGCTCTAGGTGTTGGGACAGGCACAGGTCACTCTATTTCCCCATCAGGAAGAAGAATGAAGCACAGGCTCAGCCTGCCCCCCGGAACCAGAATAGGGCCTGAAGCAATCCTGCGCTTTTGCGGCCAGCTCCCAAAAAAGCGAGTTGACAAATGGAGCTCAGGGCCACTGCAATTCACAAACCTGCAGAGTTATAAATGATAACTCTCGTCCACAAATATATTGAGGGAAGGCAACGAAGAGGATTTAAAAGCAAGGCAGAATTGCAGGAAACAGATTTCAGGAGGTAGATTCCACTCGCCTTTAAAGCACATGAAAAGCAGCAAAACGTTGACAATGATGCCCTTGGCCAAAAAGGGCGTATGCGTTTTTTCCTGAATATATTCAGGAAAAAACGCATACGCCCTTTTTGGCCAACCAAGCAAGCCGGAAGTGCAAATCAGCACTACAAAGAAGTCTCGCTTGCCATAGGTCAAAAGGGCCATGCTGCCAAAAGTGTAAAAACCAGAAATTCAGGACAGGCCATGGAGACATGGGAGCCTTGCTACGCTGATGGGCAGCATGCCAATTGTCAACAGCCACTCTGGAGAAGTGTACGGTGTGTCCTGAAACATGTAATAAACACAGCTTACAGAGCATAGGGCACTTCCACTCATGGGCGTATAAATTGGGAAAACTAAAAATCAACAAGACACAGGCACCCCAAAGTTTCCGGCTGCTCTGTGTACAAGAACCTCCACTTAGGTACACCTTAAACATGCCAGGAAAGAGAAAAATGGATAAAGAAGTTGTGGTACTTAGGCACAATGGAATATCACTCAGCCATGAAATCAATGTCATAAGGCTAGTAGCAGCATGATGAGTGGATTTAGGGACGAGGATTCTAAGTGAAATAAGTCACACAGAAAAAGACAGTTATCCTAAGATATCACTTATAGAGGGCATGTGAAAATCGCTACACTTGAAGTGAATTACAAAACAGAACAGAGTCACATATTTAGAAGACACACTATGGCTGCTTAACGGGAAAGGTGAGGTGGGGTGATGCATAAAACAAGGGTTTGAAATTAGCTCACATACCGTTCCATAAGCCAAATATGTAACAGACAAGACCTCCTCCCTGCTCAGTGAACTGGACTCAACACCCCCTATTCACCGCACAAGAATATATCTGACTAGCAAGAATCTTAAAACCTATGTATTGATATCTCTCTGGAGTTGAATCAAGAGGGTGTAAAGCGGCATAAACACAGCAGGGAAAAGCAGCTCAACCCCATTATCAAAATAAATTACTTAAAATGAACGCCATAAAACAAAGACAGTGAAAGAGAGAGAAATTCTTACAAAATCCGTTCGGAGGCTCTGATGCAACCTGGATTGACCATATCTAGACCCACAGCTGGATGAGACATAAGGCTGGACACTCTTGGGGCTGAGAGGTTTGGTGAGGTTGGGTGAGGAAACGCAGACCCTTTAAAGTAATACCGCGGGGTACCCACCCCATGGGTCCCAAATCTCCAGGTTCAAGGGCATCTTCCTACATTGAAAACGTGCATGGGAAACCCAGAAGATGGTACAGCGTGTGATCGGGAAAGGTTTCTAAAACGCACCTCATTTCTCCTCTCCTTGTGCTCGGGTTCGCCATTCCAGCCGCTTTACTAACAATCTCCCTACTTGGAGAATCAGCACCTTGAAGCTCCTGTTTCTTTCGTACAGGTTGCAATTTGTCCTGAGGATGAACGGGAAGAGGGGGAACCAACGAGAGACTAGCTCTAGGTGTTGGGACAGGCACAGGTCACTCTATTTCCCCATCAGGAAGAAGAATGAAGCACAGGCTCAGCCTGCCCCCCGGAACCAGAATAGGGCCTGAAGCAATCCTGCGCTTTTGCGGCCAGCTCCCAAAAAAGCGAGTTGACAAATGGAGCTCAGGGCCACTGCAATTCACAAACCTGCAGAGTTATAAATGATAACTCTTGTCCACAAATATATTGAGGGAAGGCAACGAAGAGGATTTGAAAGCAAGGCAGAATTGCAGGAAACAGATTTCAGGAGGTAGATTCGACTCGCCTTTAAAGCACATGAAAAGCGGCAAAACGTTGACAATGATGCCCTTGGCCAAAAAGGGCGTATGCGTTTTTTGCTGAATATATTCAGGAAAAAACGCATACGCCCTTTTTGGCCAACCAAGCAAGCCGGAAGTGCAAATCAGCACTACAAAGAAGTCTCGCTTGCCATCGGTCAAAAGGGCCACGCTGCGAAAAGAGTAAACACCAGAAATGCAGGACAGGCCATGGAGACATGGGAGCCTTGCTAGGCTGAGGGGTGGGATGTCAATTGCCAACAGCCACTCTGGAGAAGTGTACGGTGTGTCCTGAAACATGTAATAAACACAGCTTACAGAGCATAGGGCACTTCCACTCATGGGCGTATAAATTGGGAAAACTAAAAATCAACAAGACACAGGCACCCCAAAGTTTCCGGCTGCTCTGTGTACAAGAACCTCCACTTAGCTACACCTTAAACATGCCAGGAAAGAGAAAAATGGATAAAGAAGTTGTGGTACTTAGGCACAATGGAATATCACTCAGCCATGAAATCAATGTCATAAGCCTAGTAGCAGCATGATGAGTGGATTTAGGGACGAGGATTCTAAGTGAAATAAGTCACACAGAAAAAGGCTCTTATCCTAAGATATCACTTATAGAGGGCATGTCGAAATCGCTACACTTGAACTGAATTACAAAACAGAACAGAGTCACACATTTAGAAGACACACTATGGCTGCTTAACGGGAAAGGTGAGGTGGGCTGATGCATAAAACAAGGGTTTGAAATTAGCTCACATACCGTTCCATAAGCCAAATATGTAACAGACAAGTCCTCCTCCCTGCTCAGTGAACTGGACTCAACACCCCCTATTCACCGCACAAGAATATATCTGACTAGCAAGAATCTTAAAACCTATGTATTGATATCTCTCTGGAGTTGAATCAAGAGGGTGTAAAGCGGCATAAACACAGCAGGGAAAAGCAGCTCAACCCCATTATCAAAATAAATTACTTAAAATGAACGCCATAAAACAAAGACAGTGAAAGAGAGAGAAATTCTTACAAAATCCGTTCGGAGGCTCTGATGCAACCTGGATTGACCATATCTAGACCCACAGCTGGATGAGACAAAAGGCTGGACAATCTTGGGGCTGAGAGGATTGGTGAGGTTGGGTGAGCAAACGCAGACTGTTTAAAGTAATACCGCGTGGTACCCACGCCATGGGTCCCAAATCTCCAGGTTCAAGGGCATCTTCCTACATCGAAAACATGCCTGGGAAACCCAGAAGATGGTACACCGTGTGATCGGGAAAGGTTTCTAAAACGCACCTCATTTCTCCTCTCCTTGTGCTCGGGTTCGCCATTCCAGCCGCTTTACTAACAATCTCCCTACTTGGAGAATCAGCACCTGGAACCTCCTGTTTGTTTCGTACAGGTTGCAATTTGTCCTGAGGATGAACGGGAAGACGGGGAACCAACGAGAGACTAGCTCTAGGTGTTGGGACAGGCACAGGTCACTCTATTTCCCCATCAGGAAGAAGAATGAAGCACAGGCTCAGCCTGCCCCCCGGAACCAGAATAGGGCCTGAAGCAATCCTGCGCTTTTGCGGCCAGCTCCCAAAAAAGCGAGTTGACAAATGGAGCTCAGGGCCACTGCAATTCACAAACCTGCAGAGTTATAAATGATAACTCTTGTCCACAAATATATTGAGGGAAGGCAACGAAGAGGATTTGAAAGCAAGGCAGAATTGCAGGAAACAGATTTCAGGAGGTAGATTCGACTCGCCTTTAAAGCACATGAAAAGCGGCAAAACGTTGACAATGATGCCCTTGGCCAAAAAGGGCGTATGCGTTTTTTCCTGAATATATTCAGGAAAAAACGCATACGCCCTTTTTGGCCAACCAAGCAAGCCGGAAGTGCAAATCAGCACTACAAAGAAGTCTCGCTTGCCATCGGTCAAAAGGGCCACGCTGCGAAAAGAGTAAACACCAGAAATGCAGGACAGGCCATGGAGACATGGGAGCCTTGCTAGGCTGAGGGGTGGGATGTCAATTGCCAACAGCCACTCTGGAGAAGTGTACGGTGTGTCCTGAAACATGTAATAAACACAGCTTACAGAGCATAGGGCACTTCCACTCATGGGCGTATAAATTGGGAAAACTAAAAATCAACAAGACACAGGCACCCCAAAGTTTAGGGCTGCTCTGTGTACAAGAACCTCCACTTAGCTACACCTTAAGTATCCCAGGAAAGAGAAAAATGGATAAAGAAGTTGTGGTACTTAGGCACAATGGAATATCACTCAGCCATGAAATCAATGTCATAAGGCTAGTAGCAGCATGATGAGTGGATTTAGGGACGAGGATTCTAAGTGAAATAAGTCACACAGAAAAAGACTCTTATCCTAAGATATCACTTATAGAGGGCATGTCGAAATCGCTACACTTGAACTGAATTACAAAACAGAACAGAGTCACACATTTAGAAGACACACTATGGCTGCTTAACGGGAAAGGTGAGGTGGGCTGATGCATAAAACAAGGGTTTGAAATTAGCTCACATACCGTTCCATAAGCCATATATGTAACAGACAAGACCTCCTCCCTGCTCAGTGAACTGGACTCAACACCCCCTATTCACCGCACAAGAATATATCTGACTAGCAAGAATCTTAAAACCTATGTATTGATATCTCTCTGGAGTTGAATCAAGAGGGTGTAAAGCGGCATAAACACAGCAGGGAAAAGCAGCTCAACCCCATTATCAAAATAAATTACTTAAAATGAACGCCATAAAACAAAGACAGTGAAAGAGAGAGAAATTCTTACAAAATCCGTTCGGAGGCTCTGATGCAACCTGGATTGACCATATCTAGACCCACAGCTGGATGAGACAAAAGGCTGGACAATCTTGGGGCTGAGAGGATTGGTGAGGTTGGGTGAGCAAACGCAGACTGTTTAAAGTAATACCGCGTGGTACCCACGCCATGGGTCCCAAATCTCCAGGTTCAAGGGCATCTTCCTACATCGAAAACATGCCTGGGAAACCCAGAAGATGGTACAGCGTGTGATCGGGAAAGGTTTCTAAAACGCACCTCATTTCTCCTCTCCTTGTGCTCGGGTTCGCCATTCCAGCCGCTTTACTAACAATCTCCCTACTTGGAGAATCAGCACCTGGAACCTCCTGTTTGTTTCGTACAGGTTGCAATTTGTCCTGAGGATGAACGGGAAGACGGGGAACCAACGAGAGACTAGCTCTAGGTGTTGGGACAGGCACAGGTCACTCTATTTCCCCATCAGGAAGAAGAATGAAGCACAGGCTCAGCCTGCCTCCCGGAACCAGAATAGGGCCTGAAGCAATCCTGCGCTTTTGCGGCCAGCTCCCAAAAATGCGAGTTGACAAATGGAGCTCAGGGCCACTGCAATTCACAAACCTGCAGAGTTATAAATGATAACTCTCGTCCACAAATATATTGAGGGAAGGCAACGAAGAGGATTTGAAAGCAAGGCAGAATTGCAGGAAACAGATTTCAGGAGGTAGATTCGACTCGCCTTTAAAGCACATGAAAAGCAGCAAAACGTTGACAATGATGCCCTTGGCCAAAAAGGGCGTATGCGTTTTTTCCTGAATATATTCAGGAAAAAACGCATACGCCCTTTTTGGCCAACCAAGCAAGCCGGAAGTGCAAATCAGCACTACAAAGAAGTCTCGCTTGCCATCGGTCAAAAGGGCCACGCTGCGAAAAGAGTAAACACCAGAAATGCAGGACAGGCCATGGAGACATGGGAGCCTTGCTAGGCTGAGGGGTGGGATGTCAATTGCCAACAGCCACTCTGGAGAAGTGTACGGTGTGTCCTGAAACATGTAATAAACACAGCTTACAGAGCATAGGGCACTTCCACTCATGGGCGTATAAATTGGGAAAACTAAAAATCAACAAGACACAGGCACCCCAAAGTTTAGGGCTGCTCTGTGTACAAGAACCTCCACTTAGCTACACCTTAAGTATCCCAGGAAAGAGAAAAATGGATAAAGAAGTTGTGGTACTTAGGCACAATGGAATATCACTCAGCCATGAAATCAATGTCATAAGGCTAGTAGCAGCATGATGAGTGGATTTAGGGACGAGGATTCTAAGTGAAATAAGTCACACAGAAAAAGACAGTTATCCTAAGATATCACTTATAGAGGGCATGTGAAAATCGCTACACTTGAACTGAATTACAAAACAGAACAGAGTCACACATTTAGAAGACACACTATGGCTGCTTAACGGGAAAGGTGAGGTGGGCTGATGCATAAAACAAGGGTTTGAAATTAGCTCACATACCGTTCCATAAGCCAAATATGTAACAGACAAGACCTCCTCCCTGTTCAGTGAACTGGACTCAACACCCCCTATTCACCGCACAAGAATATATCTGACTAGCAAGAATCTTAAAACCTATGTATTGATATCTCTCTGGAGTTGAATCAAGAGGGTGTAAAGCGGCATAAACACAGCAGGGAAAAGCAGCTCAACCCCATTATCAAAATAAATTACTTAAAATGAACGCCATAAAACAAAGACAGTGAAAGAGAGAGAAATTCTTACAAAATCCGTTCGGAGGCTCTGATGCAACCTGGATTGACCATATCTAGACCCACAGCTGGATGAGACAAAAGGCTGGACAATCTTGGGGCTGAGAGGATTGGTGAGGTTGGGTGAGCAAACGCAGACTGTTTAAAGTAATACCGCGTGGTACCCACCCCATGGGTGCCAAATCTCCAGGTTCAAGGGCATCTTCCTACATCGAAAACATGCCTGGGAAACCCAGAAGATGGTACACCGTGTGATCGGGAAAGGTTTCTAAAACGCACCTCATTTCTCCTCTCCTTGTGCTCGGGTTCGCCATTCCAGCCGCTTTACTAACAATCTCCCTACTTGGAGAATCAGCACCTTGAAGCTCCTGTTTCTTTCGTACAGGTTGCAATTTGTCCTGAGGATGAACGGGAAGAGGGGGAACCAACGAGAGACTAGCTCTAGGTGTTGGGACAGGCACAGGTCACTCTATTTCCCCATCAGGAAGAAGAAGGAAGCACAGGCGCAGCCTGCCCCCCGGAACCAGAATAGGGCCTGAAGCAATCCTGCGCTTTTGCGGCCAGCTCCCAAAAAAGCGAGTTGACAAATGGAGCTCAGGGCCACTGCAATTCACAAACCTGCAGAGTTATAAATGATAACTCTCGTCCAAAAATATATTGAGGGAAGGCAACGAAGAGGATTTGAAAGCAAGGCAGAATTGCCGGAAACAGATTTCAGGAGGTAGATTCGACTCGCCTTTAAAGCACATGAAAAGCGGCAAAACGTTGACAATGATGCCCTTGGCCAAAAAGGGCGTATGCGTTTTTTCCTGAATATATTCAGGAAAAAACGCATACGCCCTTTTTGGCCAACCAAGCAAGCCGGAAGTGCAAATCAGCACTACAAAGAAGTCTCGCTTGCCATCGGTCAAAAGGGCCACGCTGCGAAAAGAGTAAACACCAGAAATGCAGGACAGGCCATGGAGACATGGGAGCCTTGCTAGGCTGAGGGGTGGGATGTCAATTGCCAACAGCCACTCTGGAGAAGTGTACGGTGTGTCCTGAAACATGTAATAAACACAGCTTACAGAGCATAGGGCACTTCCACTCATGGGCGTATAAATTGGGAAAACTAAAAATCAACAAGACACAGGCACCCCAAAGTTTCCGGCTGCTCTGTGTACAAGAACCTCCACTTAGCTACACCTTAAACATGCCAGGAAAGAGAAAAATGGATAAAGAAGTTGTGGTACTTAGGCACAATGGAATATCACTCAGCCATGAAATCAATGTCATAAGCCTAGTAGCAGCATGATGAGTGGATTTAGGGACGAGGATTCTAAGTGAAATAAGTCACACAGAAAAAGACAGTTATCCTAAGATATCACTTATAGAGGGCATGTGAAAATCGCTACACTTGAAGTGAATTACAAAACAGAACAGAGTCACACATTTAGAAGACACACTATGGCTGCTTAACGGGAAAGGTGAGGTGGGCTGATGCATAAACCAAGGGTTTGAAATTAGCTCACATACCGTTCCATAAGCCAAATATGTAACAGACAAGACCTCCTCCCTGCTCAGTGAACTGGACTCAACACCCCCTATTCACCGCACAAGAATATATCTGACTAGCAAGAATCTTAAAACCTATGTATTGATATCTCTCTGGAGTTGAATCAAGAGGGTGTAAAGCGGCATAAACACAGCAGGGAAAAGCAGCTCAACCCCATTATCAAAATAAATTACTTAAAATGAACGCCATAAAACAAAGACAGTGAAAGAGAGAGAAATTCTTACAAAATCCGTTCGGAGGCTCTGATGCAACCTGGATTGACCATATCTAGACCCACAGCTGGATGAGACAAAAGGCTGGACACTCTTGGGGCTGAGAGGTTTGGTGAGGTTGGGTGAGGAAACGCAGACCCTTTAAAGTAATACCGCGGGGTACCCACCCCATGGGTCCCAAATCTCCAGGTTCAAGGGCATCTTCCTACATCGAAAACATGCCTGGGAAACCCAGAAGATGGTACACCGTGTGATCGGGAAAGGTTTCTAAAACGCACCTCATTTCTCCTCTCCTTGTGCTCGGGTTCGCCATTCCAGCCGCTTTACTAACAATCTCCCTACTTGGAGAATCAGCACCTGGAACCTCCTGTTTGTTTCGTACAGGTTGCAATTTGTCCTGAGGATGAACGGGAAGACGGGGAACCAATGAGAGACTAGCTCTAGGTGTTGGGACAGGCACAGGTCACTCTATTTCCCCATCAGGAAGAAGAATGAAGCACAGGCTCAGCCTGCCCCCCGGAACCAGAATAGGGCCTGAAGCAATCCTGCGCTTTTGCGGCCAGCTCCCAAAAAAGCGAGTTGACAAATGGAGCTCAGGGCCACTGCAATTCACAAACCTGCAGAGTTATAAATGATAACTCTCGTCCACAAATATATTGAGGGAAGGCAATGAAGAAGATTTGAAAGCAAGGCAGAATTGCAGGAAACAGATTTCAGGAGGTAGATTCGACTCGCCTTTAAAGCACATGAAAAGCAGCAAAACGTTGACAATGATGCCCTTGGCCAAAAAGGGCGTATGCGTTTTTTCCTGAATATATTCAGGAAAAAACGCATACGCCCTTTTTGGCCAACCAAGCAAGCCGGAAGTGCAAATCAGCACTACAAAGAAGTCTCGCTTGCCATCGGTCAAAAGGGCCATGCTGCCAAAAGTGTAAAAACCAGAAATTCAGGACAGGCCATGGAGACATGGGAGCCTTGCTACGCTGATGGGCAGCATGCCAATTGTCAACAGCCACTCTGGAGAAGTGTACGGTGTGTCCTGAAACATGTAATAAACACAGCTTACAGAGCATAGGGCACTTCCACTCATGGGCGTATAAATTGGGAAAACTAAAAAGCAACAAGACACAGGCACCCCAAAGTTTCCGGCTGCTCTGTGTACAAGAACCTCCACTTAGGTACACCTTAAACATGCCAGGAAAGAGAAAAATGGATAAAGAAGTTGTGGTACTTAGGCACAATGGAATATCACTCAGCCATGAAATCAATGTCATAAGGCTAGTAGCAGCATGATGAGTGGATTTAGGGACGAGGATTCTAAGTGAAATAAGTCACACAGAAAAAGACAGTTATCCTAAGATATCACTTATAGAGGGCATGTGAAAATCGCTACACTTGAAGTGAATTACAAAACAGAACAGAGTCACATATTTAGAAGACACACTATGGCTGCTTAACGGGAAAGGTGAGGTGGGGTGATGCATAAAACAAGGGTTTGAAATTAGCTCACATACCGTTCCATAAGCCAAATATGTAACAGACAAGACCTCCTCCCTGCTCAGTGAACTGGACTCAACACCCCCTATTCACCGCACAAGAATATATCTGACTAGCAAGAATCTTAAAACCTATGTATTGATATCTCTCTGGAGTTGAATCAAGAGGGTGTAAAGCGGCATAAACACAGCAGGGAAAAGCAGCTCAACCCCATTATCAAAATAAATTACTTAAAATGAACGCCATAAAACAAAGACAGTGAAAGAGAGAGAAATTCTTACAAAATCCGTTCGGAGGCTCTGATGCAACCTGGATTGACCATATCTAGACCCACAGCTGGATGAGACAAAAGGCTGGACAATCTTGGGGCTGAGAGGATTGGTGAGGTTGGGTGAGCAAACGCAGACCGTTTAAAGTAATACCGCGTGGTACCCACGCCATGGGTCCCAAATCTCCAGGTTCAAGGGCATCTTCCTACATCGAAAACATGCCTGGGAAACCCAGAAGATGGTACACCGTGTGATCGGGAAAGGTTTCTAAAACGCACCTCATTTCTCCTCTCCTTGTGCTCGGGTTCGCCATTCCAGCCGCTTTACTAACAATCTCCCTACTTGGAGAATCAGCACCTGGAACCTCCTGTTTGTTTCGTACAGGTTGCAATTTGTCCTGAGGATGAACGGGAAGACGGGGAACCAACGAGAGCCTAGCTCTAGGTGTTGGGACAGGCACAGGTCACTCTATTTCCCCATCAGGAAGAAGAATGAAGCACAGGCTCAGCCTGCCCCCCGGAACCAGAATAGGGCCTGAAGCAATCCTGCGCTTTTGCGGCCAGCTCCCAAAAAAGCGAGTTGACAAATGGAGCTCAGGGCCACTGCAATTCACAAACCTGCAGAGTTATAAATGATAACTCTCGTCCACAAATATATTGAGGGAAGGCAATGAAGAAGATTTGAAAGCAAGGCAGAATTGCAGGAAACAGATTTCAGGAGGTAGATTCGACTCGCCTTTAAAGCACATGAAAAGCAGCAAAACGTTGACAATGATGCCCTTGGCCAAAAAGGGCGTATGCGTTTTTTGCTGAATATATTCAGGAAAAAACGCATACGCCCTTTTTGGCCAACCAAGCAAGCCGGAAGTGCAAATCAGCACTACAAAGAAGTCTCGCTTGCCATCGGTCAAAAGGGCCATGCTGCCAAAAGTGTAAAAACCAGAAATTCAGGACAGGACATGGAGACATGGGAGCCTTGCTACGCTGATGGGCAGCATGCCAATTGTCAACAGCCACTCTGGAGAAGTGTACGGTGTGTCCTGAAACATGTAATAAACACAGCTTACAGAGCATAGGGCACTTCCACTCATGGGCGTATAAATTGGGAAAACTAAAAAGCAACAAGACACAGGCACCCCAAAGTTTCCGGCTGCTCTGTGTACAAGAACCTCCACTTCAGTACACCTTAAACATCCCAGGAAAGAGAAAAATGGATAAAGAAGTTGTGGTACTTAGGCACAATGGAATATCACTCAGCCATGAAATCAATGTCATAAGGCTAGTAGCAGCATGATGAGTGGATTTAGGGACGAGGATTCTAAGTGATATAAGTCACACAGAAAAAGACAGTTATCCTAAGATATCACTTATAGAGGGCATGTGAAAATCGCTACACTTGAAGTGAATTACAAAACAGAACAGAGTCACATATTTAGAAGACACACTATGGCTGCTTAACGGGAAAGGTGAGGTGGGGTGATGCATAAAACAAGGGTTTGAAATTAGCTCACATACCGTTCCATAAGCCAAATATGTAACAGACAAGACCTCCTCCCTGCTCAGTGAACTGGACTCAACACCCCCTATTCACCGCACAAGAATATATCTGACTAGCAAGAATCTTAAAACCTATGTATTGATATCTCTCTGGAGTTGAATCAAGAGCGTGTAAAGCGGCATAAACACAGCAGGGAAAAGCAGCTCAACCCCATTATCAAAATAAATTACTTAAAATGAACGCCATAAAACAAAGACAGTGAAAGAGAGAGAAATTCTTACAAAATCCGTTCGGAGGCTCTGATGCAACCTGGATTGACCATATCTAGACCCACAGCTGGATGAGACATAAGGCTGGACACTCTTGGGGCTGAGAGGTTTGGTGAGGTTGGGTGAGGAAACGCAGACCCTTTAAAGTAATACCGCGGGGTACCCACCCCATGGGTCCCAAATCTCCAGGTTCAAGGGCATCTTCCTACATTGAAAACGTGCATGGGAAACCCAGAAGATGGTACAGCGTGTGATCGGGAAAGGTTTCTAAAACGCACCTCATTTCTCCTCTCCTTGTGCTCGGGTTCGCCATTCCAGCCGCTTTACTAACAATCTCCCTACTTGGAGAATCAGCACCTTGAAGCTCCTGTTTCTTTCGTACAGGTTGCAATTTGTCCTGAGGATGAACGGGAAGAGGGGGAACCAACGAGAGACTAGCTCTAGGTGTTGGGACAGGCACAGGTCACTCTATTTCCCCATCAGGAAGAAGAATGAAGCACAGGCTCAGCCTGCCCCCCGGAACCAGAATAGGGCCTGAAGCAATCCTGCGCTTTTGCGGCCAGCTCCCAAAAAAGCGAGTTGACAAATGGAGCTCAGGGCCACTGCAATTCACAAACCTGCAGAGTTATAAATGATAACTCTCGTCCACAAATATATTGAGGGAAGGCAACGAAGAGGATTTGAAAGCAAGGCAGAATTGCAGGAAACAGATTTCAGGAGGTAGATTCCACTCGCCTTTAAAGCACATGAAAAGCAGCAAAACGTTGACAATGATGCCCTTGGCCAAAAAGTGCGTATGCGTTTTTTCCTGAATATATTCAGGAAAAAACGCATACGCCCTTTTTGGCCAACCAAGCAAGCCGGAAGTGCAAATCAGCACTACAAAGAAGTCTCGCTTGCCATCGGTCAAAAGGGCCATGCTGCCAAAAGTGTAAAAACCAGAAATTCAGGACAGGCCATGGAGACATGGGAGCCTTGCTACGCTGATGGGCAGCATGCCAATTGTCAACAGCCACTCTGGAGAAGTGTACGGTGTGTCCTGAAACATGTAATAAACACAGCTTACAGAGCATAGGGCACTTCCACTCATGGGCGTATAAATTGGGAAAACTAAAAATCAACAAGACACAGGCACCCCAAAGTTTCCGGCTGCTCTGTGTACAAGAACCTCCACTTAGGTACACCTTAAACATGCCAGGAAAGAGAAAAATGGATAAAGAAGTTGTGGTACTTAGGCACAATGGAATATCACTCAGCCATGAAATCAATGTCATAAGGCTAGTAGCAGCATGATGAGTGGATTTAGGGACGAGGATTCTAAGTGAAATAAGTCACACAGAAAAAGACAGTTATCCTAAGATATCACTTATAGAGGGCATGTGAAAATCGCTACACTTGAAGTGAATTACAAAACAGAACAGAGTCACATATTTAGAAGACACACTATGGCTGCTTAACGGGAAAGGTGAGGTGGGGTGATGCATAAAACAAGGGTTTGAAATTAGCTCACATACCGTTCCATAAGCCAAATATGTAACAGACAAGACCTCCTCCTTGCTCAGTGAACTGGACTCAACACCCCCTATTCACCGCACAAGAATATATCTGACTAGCAAGAATCTTAAAACCTATGTATTGATATCTCTCTGGAGTTGAATCAAGAGGGTGTAAAGCGGCATAAACACAGCAGGGAAAAGCAGCTCAACCCCATTATCAAAATAAATTACTTAAAATGAACGCCATAAAACAAAGACAGTGAAAGAGAGAGAAATTCTTACAAAATCCGTTCGGAGGCTCTGATGCAACCTGGATTGACCATATCTAGACCCACAGCTGGATGAGACATAAGGCTGGACACTCTTGGGGCTGAGAGGTTTGGTGAGGTTGGGTGAGGAAACGCAGACCCTTTAAAGTAATACCGCGGGGTACCCACCCCATGGGTCCCAAATCTCCAGGTTCAAGGGCATCTTCCTACATTGAAAACGTGCATGGGAAACCCAGAAGATGGTACAGCGTGTGATCGGGAAAGGTTTCTAAAACGCACCTCATTTCTCCTCTCCTTGTGCTCGGGTTCGCCATTCCAGCCGCTTTACTAACAATCTCCCTACTTGGAGAATCAGCACCTTGAAGCTCCTGTTTCTTTCGTACAGGTTGCAATTTGTCCTGAGGATGAACGGGAAGAGGGGGAACCAACGAGAGACTAGCTCTAGGTGTTGGGACAGGCACAGGTCACTCTATTTCCCCATCAGGAAGAAGAATGAAGCACAGGCTCAGCCTGCCCCCCGGAACCAGAATAGGGCCTGAAGCAATCCTGCGCTTTTGCGGCCAGCTCCCAAAAAAGCGAGTTGACAAATGGAGCTCAGGGCCACTGCAATTCACAAACCTGCAGAGTTATAAATGATAACTCTTGTCCACAAATATATTGAGGGAAGGCAACGAAGAGGATTTGAAAGCAAGGCAGAATTGCAGGAAACAGATTTCAGGAGGTAGATTCGACTCGCCTTTAAAGCACATGAAAAGCGGCAAAACGTTGACAATGATGCCCTTGGCCAAAAAGGGCGTATGCGTTTTTTGCTGAATATATTCAGGAAAAAACGCATACGCCCTTTTTGGCCAACCAAGCAAGCCGGAAGTGCAAATCAGCACTACAAAGAAGTCTCGCTTGCCATCGGTCAAAAGGGCCATGCTGCCAAAAGCGTAAAAACCAGAAATTCAGGACAGGCCATGGAGACATGGGAGCCTTGCTACGCTGATGGGCAGCATGCCAATTGTCAACAGCCACTCTGGAGAAGTGTACGGTGTGTCCTGAAACATGTAATAAACACAGCTTACACAGCATAGGGCACTTCCACTCATGGGCGTATAAATTGGGAAAACTAAAAAGCAACAAGACACAGGCACCCCAAAGTTTCGGGCTGCTCTGTGTACAAGAACCTCCACTTAGGTACACCTTAAGTATCCCAGGAAAGAGAAAAATGGATAAAGAAGTTGTGGTACTTAGGCACAATGGAATATCACTCAGCCATGAAATCAATGTCATAAGGCTAGTAGCAGCATGATGAGTGGATTTAGGGACGAGGATTCTAAGTGAAATAAGTCACACAGAAAAAGACTCTTATCCTAAGATATCACTTATAGAGGGCATGTCGAAATCGCTACACTTGAACTGAATTACAAAACAGAACAGAGTCACACATTTAGAAGACACACTATGGCTGCTTAACGGGAAAGGTGAGGTGGGCTGATGCATAAAACAAGGGTTTGAAATTAGCTCACATACCGTTCCATAAGCCATATATGTAACAGACAAGACCTCCTCCCTGCTCAGTGAACTGGACTCAACACCCCCTATTCACCGCACAAGAATATATCTGACTAGCAAGAATCTTAAAACCTATGTATTGATATCTCTCTGGAGTTGAATCAAGAGGGTGTAAAGCGGCATAAACACAGCAGGGAAAAGCAGCTCAACCCCATTATCAAAATAAATTACTTAAAATGAACGCCATAAAACAAAGACAGTGAAAGAGAGAGAAATTCTTACAAAATCCGTTCGGAGGCTCTGATGCAACCTGGATTGACCATATCTAGACCCACAGCTGGATGAGACAAAAGGCTGGACAATCTTGGGGCTGAGAGGATTGGTGAGGTTGGGTGAGCAAACGCAGACCGTTTAAAGTAATACCGCGTGGTACCCACGCCATGGGTCCCAAATCTCCAGGTTCAAGGGCATCTTCCTACATCGAAAACATGCCTGGGAAACCCAGAAGATGGTACACCGTGTGATCGGGAAAGGTTTCTAAAACGCACCTCATTTCTCCTCTCCTTGTGCTCGGGTTCGCCATTCCAGCCGCTTTACTAACAATCTCCCTACTTGGAGAATCAGCACCTGGAACCTCCTGTTTGTTTCGTACAGGTTGCAATTTGTCCTGAGGATGAACGGGAAGAGGGGGAACCAACGAGAGCCTAGCTCTAGGTGTTGGGACAGGCACAGGTCACTCTATTTCCCCATCAGGAAGAAGAATGAAGCACAGGCTCAGCCTGCCCCCCGGAACCAGAATAGGGCCTGAAGCAATCCTGCGCTTTTGCGGCCAGCTCCCAAAAAAGCGAGTTGACAAATGGAGCTCAGGGCCACTGCAATTCACAAACCTGCAGAGTTATAAATGATAACTCTCGTCCACAAATATATTGAGGGAAGGCAACGAAGAGGATTTGAAAGCAAGGCAGAATTGCAGGAAACAGATTTCAGGAGGTAGATTCGACTCGCCTTTAAAGCGCATGAAAAGCGGCAAAACGTTGACAATGATGCCCTTGGCCAAAAAGGGCGTATGCGTTTTTTCCTGAATATATTCAGGAAAAAACGCATACGCCCTTTTTGGCCAACCAAGCAAGCCGGAAGTGCAAATCAGCACTACAAAGAAGTCTCGCTTGCCATCGGTCAAAAGGGCCACGCTGCGAAAAGAGTAAACACCAGAAATGCAGGACAGGCCATGGAGACATGGGAGCCTTGCTAGGCTGAGGGGTGGGATGTCAATTGCCAACAGCCACTCTGGAGAAGTGTACGGTGTGTCCTGAAACATGTAATAAACACAGCTTACAGAGCATAGGGCACTTCCACTCATGGGCGTATAAATTGGGAAAACTAAAAATCAACAAGACACAGGCACCCCAAAGTTTAGGGCTGCTCTGTGTACAAGAACCTCCACTTAGCTACACCTTAAGTATCCCAGGAAAGAGAAAAATGGATAAAGAAGTTGTGGTACTTAGGCACAATGGAATATCACTCAGCCATGAAATCAATGTCATAAGGCTAGTAGCAGCATGATGAGTGGATTTAGGGACGAGGATTCTAAGTGAAATAAGTCACACAGAAAAAGACTCTTATCCTAAGATATCACTTATAGAGGGCATGTCGAAATCGCTACACTTGAACTGAATTACAAAACAGAACAGAGTCACACATTTAGAAGACACACTGTGGCTGCTTAACGGGAAAGGTGAGGTGGGCTGATGCATAAAACAAGGGTTTGAAATTAGCTCACATACCGTTCCATAAGCCATATATGTAACAGACAAGACCTCCTCCCTGCTCAGTGAACTGGACTCAACACCCCCTATTCACCGCACAAGAATATATCTGACTAGCAAGAATCTTAAAACCTATGTATTGATATCTCTCTGGAGTTGAATCAAGAGGGTGTAAAGCGGCATAAACACAGCAGGGAAAAGCAGCTCAACCCCATTATCAAAATAAATTACTTAAAATGAACGCCATAAAACAAAGACAGTGAAAGAGAGAGAAATTCTTACAAAATCCGTTCAGAGGCTCTGATGCAACCTGGATTGACCATATCTAGACCCACAGCTGGATGAGACAAAAGGCTGGACAATCTTGGGGCTGAGAGGATTGGTGAGGTTGGGTGATCAAACGCAGACCGTTTAAAGTAATACCGCGTGGTGCCCACGCCATGGGTCCCAAATCTCCAGGTTCAAGGGCATCTTCCTACATCGAAAACATGCCTGGGAAACCCAGAAGATGGTACACCGTGTGATCGGGAAAGGTTTCTAAAACGCACCTCATTTCTCCTCTCCTTGTGCTCGGGTTCGCCATTCCAGCCGCTTTACTAACAATCTCCCTACTTGGAGAATCAGCACCTGGAACCTCCTGTTTGTTTCGTACAGTTGCAATTTGTCCTGAGGATGAACGGGAAGAGGGGGAACCAACGAGAGACTAGCTCTAGGTGTTGGGACAGGCACAGGTCACTCTATTTCCCCATCAGGAAGAAGAATGAAGCACAGGCTCAGCCTGCCCCCCGGAACCAGAATAGGGCATGAAGCAATCCTGCGCTTTTGCGGCCAGCTCCCAAAAAAGCGAGTTGACAAATGGAGCTCAGGGCCTCTGCAATTCACAAACCTGCAGAGTTATAAATGATAACTCTCGTCCACAAATATATTGAGGGAAGGCAACGAAGAGGATTTGAAAGCAAGGCAGAATTGCAGGAAACAGATTTCAGGAGGTAGATTCGACTCGCCTTTAAAGCGCATGAAAAGCGGCAAAACGTTGACAATGATGCCCTTGGCCAAAAAGGGCGTATGTATTTTTTGCTGAATATATTCAGGAAAAAACGCATACGCCCTTTTTGGCCAACCAAGCAAGCCGGAAGTGCAAATCAGCACTACAAAGAAGTCTCGCTTGCCATCGGTCAAAAGGGCCACGCTGCGAAAAGAGTAAACACCAGAAATGCAGGACAGGCCATGGAGACATGGGAGCCTTGCTAGGCTGAGGGGTGGGATGTCAATTGCCAACAGCCACTCTGGAGAAGTGTACGGTGTGTCCTGAAACATGTAATAAACACAGCTTACAGAGCATAGGGCACTTCCACTCATGGGCGTATAAATTGGGAAAACTAAAAATCAACAAGACACAGGCACCCCAAAGTTTAGGGCTGCTCTGTGTACAAGAACCTCCACTTAGCTACACCTTAAGTATCCCAGGAAAGAGAAAAATGGATAAAGAAGTTGTGGTACTTAGGCACAATGGAATATCACTCAGCCATGAAATCAATGTCATAAGGCTAGTAGCAGCATGATGAGTGGATTTAGGGACGAGGATTCTAAGTGAAATAAGTCACACAGAAAAAGACTCTTATCCTAAGATATCACTTATAGAGGGCATGTCAAAATCGCTACACTTGAACTGAATTACAAAACAGAACAGAGTCACACATTTAGAAGACACACTATGGCTGCTTAACGGGAAAGGTGAGGTGGGCTGATGCATAAAACAAGGGTTTGAAATTAGCTCACATACCGTTCCATAAGCCAAATATGTAACAGACAAGACCTCCTCCCTGCTCAGTGAACTGGACTCAACACCCCCTATTCACCGCACAAGAATATATCTGACTAGCAAGAATCTTAAAACCTATGTATTGATATCTCTCTGGAGTTGAATCAAGAGGGTGTAAAGCGGCATAAACACAGCAGGGAAAAGCAGCTCAACCCCATTATCAAAATAAATTACTTAAAATGAACGCCATAAAACAAAGACAGTGAAAGAGAGAGAAATTCTTACAAAATCCGTTCGGAGGCTCTGATGCAACCTGGATTGACCATATCTAGACCCACAGCTGGATGAGACAAAAGGCTGGACAATCTTGGGGCTGAGAGGATTGGTGAGGTTGGGTGAGCAAACGCAGACTGTTTAAAGTAATACCGCGTGGTACCCACCCCATGGGTCCCAAATCTCCAGGTTCAAGGGCATCTTCCTACATCGAAAACATGCCTGGGAAACCCAGAAGATGGTACACCGTGTGATCGGGAAAGGTTTCTAAAACGCACCTCATTTCTCCTCTCCTTGTGCTCGGGTTCGCCATTCCAGCCGCTTTACTAACAATCTCCCTACTTGGAGAATCAGCACCTGGAACCTCCTGTTTGTTTCGTACAGGTTGCAATTTGTCCTGAGGATGAACGGGAAGACGGGTAACCAACGAGAGACTAGCTCTAGGTGTTGGGACAGGCACAGGTCACTCTATTTCCCCATCAGGAAGAAGAATGAAGCACAGGCTCAGCCTGCCCCCCGGAACCAGAATAGGGCCTGAAGCAATCCTGCGCTTTTGCGGCCAGCTCCCAAAAAAGCGAGTTGACAAATGGAGCTCAGGGCCACTGCAATTCACAAACCTGCAGAGTTATAAATGATAACTCTCGTCCACAAATATATTGAGGGAAGGCAACGAAGAGGATTTGAAAGCAAGGCAGAATTGCAGGAAACAGATTTCAGGAGGTAGATTCGACTCGCCTTTAAAGCACATGAAAAGCGGCAAAACGTTGACAATGATGCCCTTCGCCAAAAAGGGCGTATGCGTTTTTTCCTGAATATATTCAGGAAAAAACGCATACGCCCTTTTTGGCCAACCAAGCAAGCCGGAAGTGCAAATCAGCACTACAAAGAAGTCTCGCTTGCCATCGGTCAAAAGGGCCACGCTGCAAAAAGAGTAAACACCAGAAATGCAGGACAGGCCATGGAGACATGGGAGCCTTGCTAGGCTGAGGGGTGGGATGTCAATTGCCAACAGCCACTCTGGAGAAGTGTACGGTGTGTCCTGAAACATGTAATAAACACAGCTTACAGAGCATAGGGCACTTCCACTCATGGGCGTATAAATTGGGAAAACTAAAAAGCAACAAGACACAGGCACCCCAAAGTTTAGGGCTGCTCTGTGTACAAGAACCTCCACTTAGCTACACCTTAAGTATCCCAGGAAAGAGAAAAATGGATAAAGAAGTTGTGGTACTTAGGCACAATGGAATATCACTCAGCCATGAAATCAATGTCATAAGGCTAGTAGCAGCATGATGAGTGGATTTAGGGACGAGGATTCTAAGTGAAATAAGTCACACAGAAAAAGACTCTTATCCTAAGATATCACTTATAGAGGGCATGTCGAAATCGCTACACTTGAACTGAATTACAAAACAGAACAGAGTCACACATTTAGAAGACACACTATGGCTGCTTAACGGGAAAGGTGAGGTGGGCTGATGCATAAAACAAGGGTTTGAAATTAGCTCACATACCGTTCCATAAGCCAAATATGTAACAGACAAGACCTCCTCCCTGCTCAGTGAACTGGACTCAACACCCCCTATTCACCGCACAAGAATATATCTGACTAGCAAGAATCTTAAAACCTATGTATTGATATCTCTCTGGAGTTGAATCAAGAGGGTGTAAAGCGGCATAAACACAGCAGGGAAAAGCAGCTCAACCCCATTATCAAAATAAATTACTTAAAATGAACGCCATAAAACAAAGACAGTGAAAGAGAGAGAAATTCTTACAAAATCCGTTCGGAGGCTCTGATGCAACCTGGATTGACCATATCTAGACCCACAGCTGGATGAGACAAAAGGCTGGACAATCTTGGGGCTGAGAGGATTGGTGAGGTTGGGTGAGCAAACGCAGACCGTTTAAAGTAATACCGCGTGGTACCCACGCCATGGGTCCCAAATCTCCAGGTTCAAGGGCATCTTCCTACATCGAAAACATGCCTGGGAAACCCAGAAGATGGTACACCGTGTGATCGGGAAAGGTTTCTAAAACGCACCTCATTTCTCCTCTCCTTGTGCTCGGGTTCGCCATTCCAGCCGCTTTACTAACAATCTCCCTACTTGGAGAATCAGCACCTGGAACCTCCTGTTTGTTTCGTACAGGTTGCAATTTGTCCTGAGGATGAACGGGAAGAGGGGGAACCAACGAGAGACTAGCTCTAGGTGTTGGGACAGGCACAGGTCACTCTATTTCCCCATCAGGAAGAAGAATGAAGCACAGGCTCAGCCTGCCCCCCGGAACCAGAATAGGGCCTGAAGCAATCCTGCGCTTTTGCGGCCAGCTCCCAAAAAAGCGAGTTGACAAATGGAGCTCAGGGCCACTGCAATTCACAAACCTGCAGAGTTATAAATGATAACTCTCGTCCACAAATATATTGAGGGAAGGCAATGAAGAAGATTTGAAAGCAAGGCAGAATTGCAGGAAACAGATTTCAGGAGGTAGATTCGACTCGCCTTTAAAGCACATGAAAAGCAGCAAAACGTTGACAATGATGCCCTTGGCCAAAAAGGGCGTATGCGTTTTTTGCTGAATATATTCAGGAAAAAACGCATACGCCCTTTTTGGCCAACCAAGCAAGCCGGAAGTGCAAATCAGCACTACAAAGAAGTCTCGCTTGCCATCGGTCAAAATGGCCATGCTGCCAAAAGTGTAAAAACCAGAAATTCAGGACAGGCCATGGAGACATGGGAGCCTTGCTACGCTGATGGGCAGCATGCCAATTGTCAACAGCCACTCTGGAGAAGTGTACGGTGTGTCCTGAAACATGTAATAAACACAGCTTACAGAGCATAGGGCACTTCCACTCATGGGCGTATAAATTGGGAAAACTAAAAAGCAACAAGACACAGGCACCCCAAAGTTTAGGGCTGCTCTGTGTACAAGAACCTCCACTTAGCTACACCTTAAGTATCCCAGGAAAGAGAAAAATGGATAAAGAAGTTGTGGTACTTAGGCACAATGGAATATCACTCAGCCATGAAATCAATGTCATAAGGCTAGTAGCAGCATGATGAGTGGATTTAGGGACGAGGATTCTAAGTGAAATAAGTCACACAGAAAAAGACAATTATCCTAAGATATCACTTATAGAGGGCATGTGAAAATCGCTACACTTGAAGTGAATTACAAAACAGAACAGAGTCACATATTTAGAAGACACACTATGGCTGCTTAACGGGAAAGGTGAGGTGGGGTGATGCATAAAACAAGGGTTTGAAATTAGCTCACATACCGTTCCATAAGCCAAATATGTAACAGACAAGACCTCCTCCCTGCTCAGTGAACTGGACTCAACACCCCCTATTCACCGCACCAGAATATACCTGACTAGCAAGAATGTTAAAACCTATGTATTGATATCTCTCTGGAGTTGAATCAAGAGGGTGTAAAGCGGCATAAACACAGCAGGGAAAAGCAGCTCAACCCCATTATCAAAATAAATTACTTAAAATGAACGCCATAAAACAAAGACAGTGAAAGAGAGAGAAATTCTTACAAAATCCGTTCGGAGGCTCTGATGCAACCTGGATTGACCATATCTAGACCCACAGCTGGATGAGACATAAGGCTGGACACTCTTGGGGCTGAGAGGTTTGGTGAGGTTGGGTGAGGAAACGCAGACTCTTTAAAGTAATACCGCGGGGTACCCACCCCATGGGTCCCAAATCTCCAGGTTCAAGGGCATCTTCCTACATCGAAAACGTGCATGGGAAACCCAGAAGATGGTACAGCGTGTGATCGGGAAAGGTTTCTAAAACGCACCTCATTGCTCCTCTCCTTGTGCTCAGGTTCACCATTCCAGCTGCTTTACTAACAATCTCCCTACTTGGAGAATCAGCACCTTGAAGCTCCTGTTTCTTTCGTACAGGTTGCAATTTGTCCTGAGGATGAACGGGAAGAGGGGGAACCAACGAGAGACTAGCTCTAGGTGTTGGGACAGGCACAGGTCACTCTATTTCCCCATCAGGAAGAAGAATGAAGCACAGGCTCAGCCTGCCCCCCGGAACCAGAATAGGGCCTGAAGCAATCCTGCGCTTTTGCGGCCAGCTCCCAAAAAAGCGAGTTGACAAATGGAGCTCAGGGGCACTGCAATTCTCAAACCTGCAGAGTTATAAATGATAACTCTCGTCCACAAGTATATTGAGGGAAGGCAACGAAGAGGATTTGAAAGCAAGGCAGAATTGCAGGAAACAGATTTCAGGAGGTAGATTCGACTCGCCTTTAAAGCACATGAAAAGCGGCAAAACGTTGACAATGATGCCCTTGGCCAAAAAGGGCGTATGAGTTTTTTCCTGAATATATTCAGGAAAAAACGCATACGCCCTTTTTGGCCAACCAAGCAAGCTGGAAGTGCAAATCAGCACTACAAAGAAGTCTCGCTTGCCATCGGTCAAAAGGGCCACGCTGCAAAAAGAGTAAACACCAGAAATGCAGGACAGGCCATGGAGACATGGGAGCCTTGCTAGGCTGAGGGGTGGGATGTCAATTGCCAACAGCCACTCTGGAGAAGTGTACGGTGTGTCCTGAAACATGTAATAAACACAGCTTACAGAGCATAGGGCACTTCCACTCATGGGCGTATAAATTGGGAAAACTAAAAATCAACAAGACACAGGCACCCCAAAGTTTAGGGCTGCTCTGTGTACAAGAACCTCCACTTAGCTACACCTTAAGTATCCCAGGAAAGAGAAAAATGGATAAAGAAGTTGTGGTACTTAGGCACAATGGAATATCACTCAGCCATGAAATCAATGTCATAAGGCTAGTAGCAGCATGATGAGTGGATTTAGGGACGAGGATTCTAAGTGAAATAAGTCACACAGAAAAAGACTCTTATCCTAAGATATCACTTATAGAGGGCATGTCGAAATCGCTACACTTGAACTGAATTACAAAACAGAACAGAGTCACACATTTAGAAGACACACTATGGCTGCTTAACGGGAAAGGTGAGGTGGGCTGATGCATAAAACAAGGGTTTGAAATTAGCTCACATACCGTTCCATAAGCCAAATATGTAACAGACAAGACCTCCTCCCTGCTCAGTGAACTGGACTCAACACCCCCTATTCACCGCACAAGAATATATCTGACTAGCAAGAATCTTAAAACCTATGTATTGATATCTCTCTGGAGTTGAATCAAGAGGGTGTAAAGCGGCATAAACACAGCAGGGAAAAGCAGCTCAACCCCATTATCAAAATAAATTACTTAAAATGAACGCCATAAAACAAAGACAGTGAAAGAGAGAGAAATTCTTACAAAATCCGTTCGGAGGCTCTGATGCAACCTGGATTGACCATATCTAGACCCACAGCTGGATGAGACAAAAGGCTGGACAATCTTGGGGCTGAGAGGATTGGTGAGGTTGGGTGAGCAAACGCAGACCGTTTAAAGTAATACCGCGTGGTACCCACGCCATGGGTCCCAAATCTCCAGGTTCAAGGGCATCTTCCTACATCGAAAACATGCCTGGGAAACCCAGAAGATGGTACACCGTGTGATCGGGAAAGGTTTCTAAAACGCACCTCATTTCTCCTCTCCTTGTGCTCGGGTTCGCCATTCCAGCCGCTTTACTAACAATCTCCCTACTTGGAGAATCAGCACCTGGAACCTCCTGTTTGTTTCGTACAGGTTGCAATTTGTCCTGAGGATGAACTGGAAGACGGGGAACCAACGAGAGACTAGCTCTAGGTGTTGGGACAGGCACAGGTCACTCTATTTCCCCATCAGGAAGAAGAATGAAGCACAGGCTCAGCCTGCCCCCCGGAACCAGAATAGGGCCTGAAGCAATCCTGCGCTTTTGCGGCCAGCTCCCAAAAAAGCGAGTTGACAAATGGAGCTCAGGGCCACTGCAATTCACAAACCTGCAGAGTTATAAATGATAACTCTCGTCCACAAATATATTGAGGGAAGGCAATGAAGAAGATTTGAAAGCAAGGCAGAATTGCAGGAAACAGATTTCAGGAGGTAGATTCGACTCGCCTTTAAAGCACATGAAAAGCAGCAAAACGTTGACAATGATGCCCTTGGCCAAAAAGGGCGTATGCGTTTTTTGCTGAATATATTCAGGAAAAAACGCATACGCCCTTTTTGGCCAACCAAGCAAGCCGGAAGTGCAAATCAGCACTACAAAGAAGTCTCGCTTGCCATCGGTCAAAATGGCCATGCTGCCAAAAGTGTAAAAACCAGAAATGCAGGACAGGCCATGGAGACATGGGAGCCTTGCTACGCTGATGGGCAGCATGCCAATTGTCAACAGCCACTCTGGAGAAGTGTACGGTGTGTCCTGAAACATGTAATAAACACAGCTTACAGAGCATAGGGCACTTCCACTCATGGGCGTATAAATTGGGAAAACTAAAAAGCAACAAGACACAGGCACCCCAAAGTTTCCGGCTGCTCTGTGTACAAGAACCTCCACTTAGGTACACCTTAAACATGCCAGGAAAGAGAAAAATGGATAAAGAAGTTGTGGTACTTAGGCACAATGGAATATCACTCAGCCATGAAATCAATGTCATAAGGCTAGTAGCAGCATGATGAGTGGATTTAGGGACGAGGATTCTAAGTGAAATAAGTCACACAGAAAAAGACAATTATCCTAAGATATCACTTATAGAGGGCATGTGAAAATCGCTACACTTGAAGTGAATTACAAAACAGAACAGAGTCACACATTTAGAAGACACACTATGGCTGCTTAACGGGAAAGGTGAGGTGGGGTGATGCATAAAACAAGGGTTTGAAATTAGCTCACATACCGTTCCATAAGCCAAATATGTAACAGACAAGACCTCCTCCCTGCTCAGTGAACTGGACTCAACACCCCCTATTCACCGCACCAGAATATACCTGACTAGCAAGAATCTTAAAACCTATGTATTGATATCTCTCTGGAGTTGAATCAAGAGGGTGTAAAGCGGCATAAACACAGCAGGGAAAAGCAGCTCAACCCCATTATCAAAATAAATTACTTAAAATGAACGCCATAAAACAAAGACAGTGAAAGAGAGAGAAATTCTTACAAAATCCGTTCGGAGGCTCTGATGCAACCTGGATTGACCATATCTAGACCCACAGCTGGATGAGACATAAGGCTGGACACTCTTGGGGCTGAGAGGTTTGGTGAGGTTGGGTGAGGAAACGCAGACTCTTTAAAGTAATACCGCGGGGTACCCACCCCATGGGTCCCAAATCTCCAGGTTCAAGGGCATCTTCCTACATCGAAAACGTGCATGGGAAACCCAGAAGATGGTACAGCGTGTGATCGGGAAAGGTTTCTAAAACGCACCTCATTGCTCCTCTCCTTGTGCTCAGGTTCGCCATTCCAGCTGCTTTACTAACAATCTCCCTCCTTGGAGAATCAGCACCTTGAAGCTCCTGTTTCTTTCGTACAGGTTGCAATTTGTCCTGAGGATGAACGGGAAGAGGGGGAACCAACGAGAGACTAGCTCTAGGTGTTGGGACAGGCACAGGTCACTCTATTTCCCCATCAGGAAGAAGAATGAAGCACAGGCTCAGCCTGCCCCCCGGAACCAGAATAGGGCCTGAAGCAATCCTGCGCTTTTGCGGCCAGCTCCCAAAAAAGCGAGTTGACAAATGGAGCTCAGGGGCACTGCAATTCTCAAACCTGCAGAGTTATAAATGATAACTCTCGTCCACAAGTATATTGAGGGAAGGCAACTAAGAGGATTTGAAAGCAAGGCAGAATTGCAGGAAACAGATTTCAGGAGGTAGATTCGACTCGCCTTTAAAGCACATGAAAAGCGGCAAAACGTTGACAATGATGCCCTTGGCCAAAAAGGGCGTATGCGTTTTTTCCTGAATATATTCAGGAAAAAACGCATACGCCCTTTTTGGCCAACCAAGCAAGCCGGAAGTGCAAATCAGCACTACAAAGAAGTCTCGCTTGCCATCGGTCAAAAGGGCCACGCTGCAAAAAGAGTAAACACCAGAAATGCAGGACAGGCCATGGAGACATGGGAGCCTTGCTAGGCTGAGGGGTGGGATGTCAATTGCCAACAGCCACTCTGGAGAAGTGTACGGTGTGTCCTGAAACATGTAATAAACACAGCTTACAGAGCATAGGGCACTTCCACTCATGGGCGTATAAATTGGGAAAACTAAAAATCAACAAGACACAGGCACCCCAAAGTTTAGGGCTGCTCTGTGTACAAGAACCTCCACTTAGCTACACCTTAAGTATCCCAGGAAAGAGAAAAATGGATAAAGAAGTTGTGGTACTTAGGCACAATGGAATATCACTCAGCCATGAAATCAATGTCATAAGGCTAGTAGCAGCATGATGAGTGGATTTAGGGACGAGGATTCTAAGTGAAATAAGTCACACAGAAAAAGACTCTTATCCTAAGATATCACTTATAGAGGGCATGTCGAAATCGCTACACTTGAACTGAATTACAAAACAGAACAGAGTCACACATTTAGAAGACACACTATGGCTGCTTAACGGGAAAGGTGAGGTGGGCTGATGCATAAAACAAGGGTTTGAAATTAGCTCACATACCGTTCCATAAGCCAAATATGTAACAGACAAGACCTCCTCCCTGCTCAGTGAACTGGACTCAACACCCCCTATTCACCGCACAAGAATATATCTGACTAGCAAGAATCTTAAAACCTATGTATTGATATCTCTCTGGAGTTGAATCAAGAGGGTGTAAAGCGGCATAAACACAGCAGGGAAAAGCAGCTCAACCCCATTATCAAAATAAATTACTTAAAATGAACGCCATAAAACAAAGACAGTGAAAGAGAGAGAAATTCTTACAAAATCCGTTCGGAGGCTCTGATGCAACCTGGATTGACCATATCTAGACCCACAGCTGGATGAGACAAAAGGCTGGACAATCTTGGGGCTGAGAGGATTGGTGAGGTTGGGTGAGCAAACGCAGACCGTTTAAAGTAATACCGCGTGGTACCCACGCCATGGGTCCCAAATCTCCAGGTTCAAGGGCATCTTCCTACATCGAAAACATGCCTGGGAAACCCAGAAGATGGTACACCGTGTGATCGGGAAAGGTTTCTAAAACGCACCTCATTTCTCCTCTCCTTGTGCTCGGGTTCGCCATTCCAGCCGCTTTACTAACAATCTCCCTACTTGGAGAATCAGCACCTGGAACCTCCTGTTTGTTTCGTACAGGTTGCAATTTGTCCTGAGGATGAACGGGAAGACGGGGAACCAACGAGAGACTAGCTCTAGGTGTTGGGACAGGCACAGGTCACTCTATTTCCCCATCAGGAAGAAGAATGAAGCACAGGCTCAGCCTGCCCCCCGGAACCAGAATAGGGCCTGAAGCAATCCTGCGCTTTTGCGGCCAGCTCCCAAAAAAGCGAGTTGACAAATGGAGCTCAGGGCCACTGCAATTCACAAACCTGCAGAGTTATAAATGATAACTCTCGTCCACAAATATATTGAGGGAAGGCAATGAAGAAGATTTGAAAGCAAGGCAGAATTGCAGGAAACAGATTTCAGGAGGTAGATTCGACTCGCCTTTAAAGCACATGAAAAGCAGCAAAACGTTGACAATGATGCCCTTGGCCAAAAAGGGCGTATGCGTTTTTTGCTGAATATATTCAGGAAAAAACGCATACGCCCTTTTTGGCCAACCAAGCAAGCCGGAAGTGCAAATCAGCACTACAAAGAAGTCTCGCTTGCCATCGGTCAAAATGGCCATGCTGCCAAAAGTGTAAAAACCAGAAATTCAGGACAGGCCATGGAGACATGGGAGCCTTGCTACGCTGATGGGCAGCATGCCAATTGTCAACAGCCACTCTGGAGAAGTGTACGGTGTGTCCTGAAACATGTAATAAACACAGCTTACAGAGCATAGGGCACTTCCACTCATGGGCGTATAAATTGGGAAAACTAAAAAGCAACAAGACACAGGCACCCCAAAGTTTCCGGCTGCTCTGTGTACAAGAACCTCCACTTAGGTACACCTTAAACATGCCAGGAAAGAGAAAAATGGATAAAGAAGTTGTGGTACTTAGGCACAATGGAATATCACTCAGCCATGAAATCAATGTCATAAGGCTAGTAGCAGCATGATGAGTGGATTTAGGGACGAGGATTCTAAGTGAAATAAGTCACACAGAAAAAGACAATTATCCTAAGATATCACTTATAGAGGGCATGTGAAAATCGCTACACTTGAAGTGAATTACAAAACAGAACAGAGTCACATATTTAGAAGACACACTATGGCTGCTTAACGGGAAAGGTGAGGTGGGGTGATGCATAAAACAAGGGTTTGAAATTAGCTCACATACCGTTCCATAAGCCAAATATGTAACAGACAAGACCTCCTCCCTGCTCAGTGAACTGGACTCAACACCCCCTATTCACCGCACCAGAATATACCTGACTAGCAAGAATCTTAAAACCTATGTATTGATATCTCTCTGGAGTTGAATCAAGAGGGTGTAAAGCGGCATAAACACAGCAGGGAAAAGCAGCTCAACCCCATTATCAAAATAAATTACTTAAAATGAACGCCATAAAACAAAGACAGTGAAAGAGAGAGAAATTCTTACAAAATCCGTTCGGAGGCTCTGATGCAACCTGGATTGACCATATCTACACCCACAGCTGGATGAGACATAAGGCTGGACACTCTTGGGGCTGAGAGGTTTGGTGAGGTTGGGTGAGGAAACGCAGACTCTTTAAAGTAATACCGCGGGGTACCCACCCCATGGGTCCCAAATCTCCAGGTTCAAGGGCATCTTCCTACATCGAAAACGTGCATGGGAAACCCAGAAGATGGTACAGCGTGTGATCGGGAAAGGTTTCTAAAACGCACCTCATTGCTCCTCTCCTTGTGCTCAGGTTCGCCATTCCAGCTGCTTTACTAACAATCTCCCTACTTGGAGAATCAGCACCTTGAAGCTCCTGTTTCTTTCGTACAGGTTGCAATTTGTCCTGAGGATGAACGGGAAGAGGGGGAACCAACGAGAGACTAGCTCTAGGTGTTGGGACAGGCACAGGTCACTCTATTTCCCCATCAGGAAGAAGAATGAAGCACAGGCTCAGCCTGCCCCCCGGAACCAGAATAGGGCCTGAAGCAATCCTGCGCTTTTGCGGCCAGCTCCCAAAAAAGCGAGTTGACAAATGGAGCTCAGGGGCACTGCAATTCTCAAACCTGCAGAGTTATAAATGATAACTCTCGTCCACAAGTATATTGAGGGAAGGCAACTAAGAGGATTTGAAAGCAAGGCAGAATTGCAGGAAACAGATTTCAGGAGGTAGATTCGACTCGCCTTTAAAGCACATGAAAAGCGGCAAAACGTTGACAATGATGCCCTTGGCCAAAAAGGGCGTATGCGTTTTTTCCTGAATATATTCAGGAAAAAACGCATACGCCCTTTTTGGCCAACCAAGCAAGCCGGAAGTGCAAATCAGCACTACAAAGAAGTCTCGCTTGCCATCGGTCAAAAGGGCCACGCTGCAAAAAGAGTAAACACCAGAAATGCAGGACAGGCCATGGAGACATGGGAGCCTTGCTAGGCTGAGGGGTGGGATGTCAATTGCCAACAGCCACTCTGGAGAAGTGTACGGTGTGTCCTGAAACATGTAATAAACACAGCTTACAGAGCATAGGGCACTTCCACTCATGGGCGTATAAATTGGGAAAACTAAAAATCAACAAGACACAGGCACCCCAAAGTTTAGGGCTGCTCTGTGTACAAGAACCTCCACTTAGCTACACCTTAAGTATCCCAGGAAAGAGAAAAATGGATAAAGAAGTTGTGGTACTTAGGCACAATGGAATATCACTCAGCCATGAAATCAATGTCATAAGGCTAGTAGCAGCATGATGAGTGGATTTAGGGACGAGGATTCTAAGTGAAATAAGTCACACAGAAAAAGACTCTTATCCTAAGATATCACTTATAGAGGGCATGTCAAAATCGCTACACTTGAACTGAATTACAAAACAGAACAGAGTCACACATTTAGAAGACACACTATGGCTGCTTAACGGGAAAGGTGAGGTGGGCTGATGCATAAAACAAGGGTTTGAAATTAGCTCACATACCGTTCCATAAGCCAAATATGTAACAGACAAGACCTCCTCCCTGCTCAGTGAACTGGACTCAACACCCCCTATTCACCGCACAAGAATATATCTGACTAGCAAGAATCTTAAAACCTATGTATTGATATCTCTCTGGAGTTGAATCAAGAGGGTGTAAAGCGGCATAAACACAGCAGGGAAAAGCAGCTCAACCCCATTATCAAAATAAATTACTTAAAATGAACGCCATAAAACAAAGACAGTGAAAGAGAGAGAAATTCTTACAAAATCCGTTCGGAGGCTCTGATGCAACCTGGATTGACCATATCTAGACCCACAGCTGGATGAGACAAAAGGCTGGACAATCTTGGGGCTGAGAGGATTGGTGAGGTTGGGTGAGCAAACGCAGACCGTTTAAAGTAATACCGCGTGGTACCCACGCCATGGGTCCCAAATCTCCAGGTTCAAGGGCATCTTCCTACATCGAAAACATGCCTGGGAAACCCAGAAGATGGTACACCGTGTGATCGGGAAAGGTTTCTAAAACGCACCTCATTTCTCCTCTCCTTGTGCTCGGGTTCGCCATTCCAGCCGCTTTACTAACAATCTCCCTACTTGGAGAATCAGCACCTGGAACCTCCTGTTTGTTTCGTACAGGTTGCAATTTGTCCTGAGGATGAACGGGAAGACGGGGAACCAACGAGAGACTAGCTCTAGGTGTTGGGACAGGCACAGGTCACTCTATTTCCCCATCAGGAAGAAGAATGAAGCACAGGCTCAGCCTGCCCCCCGGAACCAGAATAGGGCCTGAAGCAATCCTGCGCTTTTGCGGCCAGCTCCCAAAAAAGCGAGTTGACAAATGGAGCTCAGGGCCACTGCAATTCACAAACCTGCAGAGTTATAAATGATAACTCTCGTCCACAAATATATTGAGGGAAGGCAATGAAGAAGATTTGAAAGCAAGGCAGAATTGCAGGAAACAGATTTCAGGAGGTAGATTCGACTCGCCTTTAAAGCACATGAAAAGCAGCAAAACGTTGACAATGATGCCCTTGGCCAAAAAGGGCGTATGCGTTTTTTGCTGAATATATTCAGGAAAAAACGCATACGCCCTTTTTGGCCAACCAAGCAAGCCGGAAGTGCAAATCAGCACTACAAAGAAGTCTCGCTTGCCATCGGTCAAAATGGCCATGCTGCCAAAAGTGTAAAAACCAGAAATTCAGGACAGGCCATGGAGACATGGGAGCCTTGCTACGCTGATGGGCAGCATGCCAATTGTCAACAGCCACTCTGGAGAAGTGTACGGTGTGTCCTGAAACATGTAATAAACACAGCTTACAGAGCATAGGGCACTTCCACTCATGGGCGTATAAATTGGGAAAACTAAAAAGCAACAAGACACAGGCACCCCAAAGTTTCCGGCTGCTCTGTGTACAAGAACCTCCACTTAGGTAAACCTTAAACATGCCAGGAAAGAGAAAAATGGATAAAGAAGTTGTGGTACTTAGGCACAATGGAATATCACTCAGCCATGAAATCAATGTCATAAGCCTAGTAGCAGCATGATGAGTGGATTTAGGGACGAGGATTCTAAGTGAAATAAGTCACACAGAAAAAGACAATTATCCTAAGATATCACTTATAGAGGGCATGTGAAAATCGCTACACTTGAAGTGAATTACAAAACAGAACAGAGTCACATATTTAGAAGACACACTATGGCTGCTTAACGGGAAAGGTGAGGTGGGGTGATGCATAAAACAAGGGTTTGAAATTAGCTCACATACCGTTCCATAAGCCAAATATGTAACAGACAAGACCTCCTCCCTGCTCAGTGAACTGGACTCAACACCCCCTATTCACCGCACCAGAATATACCTGACTAGCAAGAATCTTAAAACCTATGTATTGATATCTCTCTGGAGTTGAATCAAGAGGGTGTAAAGCGGCATAAACACAGCAGGGAAAAGCAGCTCAACCCCATTATCAAAATAAATTACTTAAAATGAACGCCATAAAACAAAGACAGTGAAAGAGAGAGAAATTCTTACAAAATCCGTTCGGAGGCTCTGATGCAACCTGGATTGACCATATCTAGACCCACAGCTGGATGAGACATAAGGCTGGACACTCTTGGGGCTGAGAGGTTTGGTGAGGTTGGGTGAGGAAACGCAGACTCTTTAAAGTAATACCGCGGGGTACCCACCCCATGGGTCCCAAATCTCCAGGTTCAAGGGCATCTTCCTACATCGAAAACGTGCATGGGAAACCCAGAAGATGGTACAGCGTGTGATCGGGAAAGGTTTCTAAAACGCACCTCATTGCTCCTCTCCTTGTGCTCAGGTTCGCCATTCCAGCTGCTTTACTAACAATCTCCCTCCTTGGAGAATCAGCACCTTGAAGCTCCTGTTTCTTTCGTACAGGTTGCAATTTGTCCTGAGGATGAACGGGAAGAGGGGGAACCAACGAGAGACTAGCTCTAGGTGTTGGGACAGGCACAGGTCACTCTATTTCCCCATCAGGAAGAAGAATGAAGCACAGGCTCAGCCTGCCCCCCGGAACCAGAATAGGGCCTGAAGCAATCCTGCGCTTTTGCGGCCAGCTCCCAAAAAAGCGAGTTGACAAATGGAGCTCAGGGCCACTGCAATTCACAAACCTGCAGAGTTATCAATGATAACTCTCGTCCACAAATATATTGAGGGAAGGCAACGAAGAAGATTTGAAAGCAAGGCAGAATTGCAGGAAACAGATTTCAGGAGGTAGATTCGACTCGCCTTTAAAGCACATGAAAAGCAGCAAAACGTTGACAATGATGCCCTTGGCCAAAAAGGGCGTATGCGTTTTTTGCTGAATATATTCAGGAAAAAACGCATACGCCCTTTTTGGCCAACCAAGCAAGCCGGAAGTGCAAATCAGCACTACAAAGAAGTCTCGCTTGCCATCGGTCAAAAGGGCCACGCTGCGAAAAGAGTAAACACCAGAAATGCAGGACAGGCCATGGAGACATGGGAGCCTTGCTAGGCTGAGGGGTGGGATGTCAATTGCCAACAGCCACTCTGGAGAAGTGTACGGTGTGTCCTGAAACATGTAATAAACACAGCTTACAGAGCATAGGGCACTTCCACTCATGGGCGTATAAATTGGGAAAACTAAAAATCAACAAGACACAGGCACCCCAAAGTTTAGGGCTGCTCTGTGTACAAGAACCTCCACTTAGCTACACCTTAAGTATCCCAGGAAAGAGAAAAATGGATAAAGAAGTTGTGGTACTTAGGCACAATGGAATATCACTCAGCCATGAAATCAATGTCATAAGGCTAGTAGCAGCATGATGAGTGGATTTAGGGACGAGGATTCTAAGTGAAATAAGTCACACAGAAAAAGACTCTTATCCTAAGATATCACTTATAGAGGGCATGTCGAAATCGCTACACTTGAACTGAATTACAAAACAGAACAGAGTCACACATTTAGAAGACACACTATGGCTGCTTAACGGGAAAGGTGAGGTGGGCTGATGCATAAAACAAGGGTTTGAAATTAGCTCACATACCGTTCCATAAGCCAAATATGTAACAGACAAGACCTCCTCCCTGCTCAGTGAACTGGACTCAACACCCCCTATTCACCGCACAAGAATATATCTGACTAGCAAGAATCTTAAAACCTATGTATTGATATCTCTCTGGAGTTGAATCAAGAGGGTGTAAAGCGGCATAAACACAGCAGGGAAAAGCAGCTCAACCCCATTATCAAAATAAATTACTTAAAATGAACGCCATAAAACAAAGACAGTGAAAGAGAGAGAAATTCTTACAAAATCCGTTCGGAGGCTCTGATACAACCTGGATTGACCATATCTACACCCACAGCTGGATGAGACAAAAGGCTGGACAATCTTGGGGCTGAGAGGATTGGTGAGGTTGGGTGAGCAAACGCAGACCGTTTAAAGTAATACCGCGTGGTACCCACGCCATGGGTCCCAAATCTCCAGGTTCAAGGGCATCTTCCTACATCGAAAACATGCCTGGGAAACCCAGAAGATGGTACACCGTGTGATCGGGAAAGGTTTCTAAAACGCACCTCATTTCTCCTCTCCTTGTGCTCGGGTTCGCCATTCCAGCCGCTTTACTAACAATCTCCCTACTTGGAGAATCAGCACCTGGAACCTCCTGTTTGTTTCGTACAGGTTGCAATTTGTCCTGAGGATGAACGGGAAGACGGGGAACCAACGAGAGACTAGCTCTAGGTGTTGGGACAGGCACAGGTCACTCTATTTCCCCATCAGGAAGAAGAATGAAGCACAGGCTCAGCCTGCCCCCCGGAACCAGAATAGGGCCTGAAGCAATCCTGCACTTTTGCGGCCAGCTCCCAAAAAAGCGAGTTGACAAATGGAGCTCAGGGCCACTGCAATTCACAAACCTGCAGAGTTATAAATGATAACTCTCGTCCACAAATATATTGAGGGAAGGCAATGAAGAAGAATTGAAAGCAAGGCAGAATTGCAGGAAACAGATTTCAGGAGGTAGATTCGACTCGCCTTTAAAGCACATGAAAAGCAGCAAAACGTTGACAATGATGCCCTTGGCCAAAAAGGGCGTATGCGTTTTTTGCTGAATATATTCAGGAAAAAACGCATACGCCCTTTTTGGCCAACCAAGCAAGCCGGAAGTGCAAATCAGCACTACAAAGAAGTCTCGCTTGCCATCGGTCAAAAGGGCCATGCTGCCAAAAGTGTAAAAACCAGAAATTCAGGACAGGCCATGGAGACATGGGAGCCTTGCTACGCTAATGGGCAGCATGCCAATTGTCAACAGCCACTCTGGAGAAGTGTACGGTGTGTCCTGAAACATGTAATAAACACAGCTTACAGAGCATAGGGCACTTCCACTCATGGGCGTATAAATTGGGAAAACTAAAAATCAACAAGACACAGGCACCCCAAAGTTTCCGGCTGCTCTGTGTACAAGAACCTCCACTTAGGTACACCTTAAACATGCCAGGAAAGAGAAAAATGGATAAAGAAGTTGTGGTACTTAGGCACAATGGAATATCACTCAGCCATGAAATCAATGTCATAAGGCTAGTAGCAGCATGATGAGTGGATTTAGGGACGAGGATTCTAAGTGAAATAAGTCACACAGAAAAAGACTCTTATCCTAAGATATCACTTATAGAGGGCATGTCGAAATCGCTACACTTGAACTGAATTACAAAACAGAACAGCGTCACACATTTAGAAGACACACTATGGCTGCTTAACGGGAAAGGTGAGGTGGGCTGATGCATAAAACAAGGGTTTGAAATTAGCTCACATACCGTTCCATAAGCCAAATATGTAACAGACAAGACCTCCTCCCTGTTCAGTGAACTGGACTCAACACCCCCTATTCACCGCACAAGAATATATCTGACTAGCAAGAATCTTAAAACCTATGTATTGATATCTCTCTGGAGTTGAATCAAGAGGGTGTAAAGCGGCATAAACACAGCAGGGAAAAGCAGCTCAACCCCATTATCAAAATAAATTACTTAAAATGAACGCCATAAAACAAAGACAGTGAAAGAGAGAGAAATTCTTACAAAATCCGTTCGGAGGCTCTGATGCAACCTGGATTGACCATATCTAGACCCACAGCTGGATGAGACAAAAGGCTGGACAATCTTGGGGCTGAGAGGATTGGTGAGGTTGGGTGAGCAAACGCAGACCGTTTAAAGTAATACCGCGTGGTACCCACGCCATGGGTCCCAAATCTCCAGGTTCAAGGGCATCTTCCTACATCGAAAACATGCCTGGGAAACCCAGAAGATGGTACACCGTGTGATCGGGAAAGGTTTCTAAAACGCACCTCATTTCTCCTCTCCTTGTGCTCGGGTTCGCCATTCCAGCCGCTTTACTAACAATCTCCCTACTTGGAGAATCAGCACCTGGAACCTCCTGTTTGTTTCGTACAGGTTGCAATTTGTCCTGAGGATGAACGGGAAGACGGGGAACCAACGAGAGACTAGCTCTAGGTGTTGGGACAGGCACAGGTCACTCTATTTCCCCATCAGGAAGAAGAATGAAGCACAGGCTCAGCCTGCCTCCCGGAACCAGAATAGGGCCTGAAGCAATCCTGCGCTTTTGCGGCCAGCTCCCAAAAATGCGAGTTGACAAATGGAGCTCAGGGCCACTGCAATTCACAAACCTGCAGAGTTATAAATGATAACTCTCGTCCACAAATATATTGAGGGAAGGCAATGAAGAGGATTTGAAAGCAAGGCAGAATTGCAGGAAACAGATTTCAGGAGGTAGATTCGACTCGCCTTTAAAGCACATGAAAAGCAGCAAAACGTTGACAATGATGCCCTTGGCCAAAAAGGGCGTATGCGTTTTTTCCTGAATATATTCAGGAAAAAACGCATACGCCCTTTTTGGCCAACCAAGCAAGCCGGAAGTGCAAATCAGCACTACAAAGAAGTCTCGCTTGCCATCGGTCAAAAGGGCCACGCTGCGAAAAGAGTAAACACCAGAATTGCAGGACAGGCCATGGAGACATGGGAGCCTTGCTAGGCTGAGGGGTGGGATGTCAATTGCCAACAGCCACTCTGGAGAAGTGTACGGTGTGTCCTGAAACATGTAATAAACACAGCTTACAGAGCATAGGGCACTTCCACTCATGGGCGTATAAATTGGGAAAACTAAAAATCAACAAGACACAGGCACCCCAAAGTTTAGGGCTGCTCTGTGTACAAGAACCTCCACTTAGCTACACCTTAAGTATCCCAGGAAAGAGAAAAATGGATAAAGAAGTTGTGGTACTTAGGCACAATGGAATATCACTCAGCCATGAAATCAATGTCATAAGGCTAGTAGCAGCATGATGAGTGGATTTAGGGACGAGGATTCTAAGTGAAATAAGTCACACAGAAAAAGACTCTTATCCTAAGATATCACTTATAGAGAGCATGTCGAAATCGCTACACTTGAACTGAATTACAAAACAGAACAGAGTCACACATTTAGAAGACACACTATGGCTGCTTAACGGGAAAGGTGAGGTGGGCTGATGCATAAAACAAGGGTTTGAAATTAGCTCACATACCGTTCCATAAGCCAAATATGTAACAGACAAGACCTCCTCCCTGCTCAGTGAACTGGACTCAACACCCCCTATTCACCGCACAAGAATATATCTGACTAGCAAGAATCTTAAAACCTATGTATTGATATCTCTCTGGAGTTGAATCAAGAGGGTGTAAAGCGGCATAAACACAGCAGGGAAAAGCAGCTCAACCCCATTATCAAAATAAATTACTTAAAATGAACGCCATAAAACAAAGACAGTGAAAGAGAGAGAAATTCTTACAAAATCCGTTCGGAGGCTCTGATGCAACCTGGATTGACCATATCTAGACCCACAGCTGGATGAGACAAAAGGCTGGACAATCTTGGGGCTGAGAGGATTGGTGAGGTTGGGTGAGCAAACGCAGACCGTTTAAAGTAATACCGCGTGGTACCCACGCCATGGGTCCCAAATCTCCAGGTTCAAGGGCATCTTCCTACATCGAAAACATGCCTGGGAAACCCAGAAGATGGTACACCGTGTGATCGGGAAAGGTTTCTAAAACGCACCTCATTTCTCCTCTCCTTGTGCTCGGGTTCGCCATTCCAGCCGCTTTACTAACAATCTCCCTACTTGGAGAATCAGCACCTGGAACCTCCTGTTTGTTTCGTACAGGTTGCAATTTGTCCTGAGGATGAACGGGAAGACGGGGAACCAACGAGAGACTAGCTCTAGGTGTTGGGACAGGCACAGGTCACTCTATTTCCCCATCAGGAAGAAGAATGAAGCACAGGCTCAGCCTGCCCCCCGGAACCAGAATAGGGCCTGAAGCAATCCTGCGCTTTTGCGGCCAGCTCCCAAAAAAGCGAGTTGACAAATGGAGCTCAGGGCCACTGCAATTCACAAACCTGCAGAGTTATAAATGATAACTCTCGTCCACAAATATATTGAGGGAAGGCAATGAAGAAGATTTGAAAGCAAGGCAGAATTGCAGGAAACAGATTTCAGGAGGTAGATTCGACTCGCCTTTAAAGCACATGAAAAGCAGCAAAACGTTGACAATGATGCCCTTGGCCAAAAAGGGCGTATGCGTTTTTTGCTGAATATATTCAGGAAAAAACGCATACGCCCTTTTTGGCCAACCAAGCAAGCCGGAAGTGCAAATCAGCACTACAAAGAAGTCTCGCTTGCCATCGGTCAAAATGGCCATGCTGCCAAAAGTGTAAAAACCAGAAATGCAGGACAGGCCATGGAGACATGGGAGCCTTGCTACGCTGATGGGCAGCATGCCAATTGTCAACAGCCACTCTGGAGAAGTGTACGGTGTGTCCTGAAACATGTAATAAACACAGCTTACAGAGCATAGGGCACTTCCACTCATGGGCGTATAAATTGGGAAAACTAAAAAGCAACAAGACACAGGCACCCCAAAGTTTCCGGCTGCTCTGTGTACAAGAACCTCCACTTAGGTACACCTTAAACATGCCAGGAAAGAGAAAAATGGATAAAGAAGTTGTGGTACTTAGGCACAATGGAATATCACTCAGCCATGAAATCAATGTCATAAGGCTAGTAGCAGCATGATGAGTGGATTTAGGGACGAGGATTCTAAGTGAAATAAGTCACACAGAAAAAGACAATTATCCTAAGATATCACTTATAGAGGGCATGTGAAAATCGCTACACTTGAAGTGAATTACAAAACAGAACAGAGTCACATATTTAGAAGACACACTATGGCTGCTTAACGGGAAAGGTGAGGTGGGGTGATGCATAAAACAAGGGTTTGAAATTAGCTCACATACCGTTCCATAAGCCAAATATGTAACAGACAAGACCTCCTCCCTGCTCAGTGAACTGGACTCAACACCCCCTATTCACCGCACCAGAATATACCTGACTAGCAAGAATCTTAAAACCTATGTATTGATATCTCTCTGGAGTTGAATCAAGAGGGTGTAAAGCGGCATAAACACAGCAGGGAAAAGCAGCTCAACCCCATTATCAAAATAAATTACTTAAAATGAACGCCATAAAACAAAGACAGTGAAAGAGAGAGAAATTCTTACAAAATCCGTTCGGAGGCTCTGATGCAACCTGGATTCACCATATCTAGACCCACAGCTGGATGAGACATAAGGCTGGACACTCTTGGGGCTGAGAGGTTTGGTGAGGTTGGGTGAGGAAACGCAGACTCTTTAAAGTAATACCGCGGGGTACCCACCCCATGGGTCCCAAATCTCCAGGTTCAAGGGCATCTTCCTACATCGAAAACGTGCATGGGAAACCCAGAAGATGGTACAGCGTGTGATCGGGAAAGGTTTCTAAAACGCACCTCATTGCTCCTCTCCTTGTGCTCAGGTTCGCCATTCCAGCTGCTTTACTAACAATCTCCCTACTTGGAGAATCAGCACCTTGAAGCTCCTGTTTCTTTCGTACAGGTTGCAATTTGTCCTGAGGATGAACGGGAAGAGGGGGAACCAACGAGAGACTAGCTCTAGGTGTTGGGACAGGCACAGGTCACTCTATTTCCCCATCAGGAAGAAGAATGAAGCACAGGCTCAGCCTGCCCCCCGGAACCAGAATAGGGCCTGAAGCAATCCTGCGCTTTTGCGGCCAGCTCCCAAAAAAGCGAGTTGAAAAATGGAGCTCAGGGCCACTGCAATTCACAAACCTGCAGAGTTATAAATGATAACTCTCGTCCACAAATATATTGAGGGAAGGCAACGAAGAGGATTTGAAAGCAAGGCAGAATTGCAGGAAACAGATTTCAGGAGGTAGATTCGACTCGCCTTTAAAGCACATGAAAAGCGGCAAAACGTTGACAATGATGCCCTTGGCCAAAAAGGGCGTATGCGTTTTTTCCTGAATATATTCAGGAAAAAACGCATACGCCCTTTTTGGCCAACCAAGCAAGCCGGAAGTGCAAATCAGCACTACAAAGAAGTCTCGCTTGCCATCGGTCAAAAGGGCCACGCTGCGAAAAGAGTAAACACCAGAAATGCAGGACAGGCCATGGAGACATGGGAGCCTTGCTAGGCTGAGGGGTGGGATGTCAATTGCCAACAGCCACTCTGGAGAAGTGTACGGTGTGTCCTGAAACATGTAATAAACACAGCTTACAGAGCATAGGGCACTTCCACTCATGGGCGTATAAATTGGGAAAACTAAAAATCAACAAGACACAGGCACCCCAAAGTTTAGGGCTGCTCTGTGTACAAGAACCTCCACTTAGCTACACCTTAAGTATCCCAGGAAAGAGAAAAATGGATAAAGAAGTTGTGGTACTTAGGCACAATGGAATATCACTCAGCCATGAAATCAATGTCATAAGGCTAGTAGCAGCATGATGAGTGGATTTAGGGACGAGGATTCTAAGTGAAATAAGTCACACAGAAAAAGACTCTTATCCTAAGATATCACTTATAGAGGGCATGTCGAAATCGCTACACTTGAACTGAATTACAAAACAGAACAGAGTCACACATTTAGAAGACACACTATGGCTGCTTAACGGGAAAGGTGAGGTGGGCTGATGCATAAAACAAGGGTTTGAAATTAGCTCACATACCGTTCCATAAGCCAAATATGTAACAGACAAGACCTCCTCCCTGCTCAGTGAACTGGACTCAACACCCCCTATTCACCGCACAAGAATATATCTGACTAGCAAGAATCTTAAAACCTATGTATTGATATCTCTCTGGAGTTGAATCAAGAGGGTGTAAAGCGGCATAAACACAGCAGGGAAAAGCAGCTCAACCCCATTATCAAAATAAATTACTTAAAATGAACGCCATAAAACAAAGACAGTGAAAGAGAGAGAAATTCTTACAAAATCCGTTCGGAGGCTCTGATACAACCTGGATTGACCATATCTACACCCACAGCTGGATGAGACAAAAGGCTGGACAATCTTGGGGCTGAGAGGATTGGTGAGGTTGGGTGAGCAAACGCAGACCGTTTAAAGTAATACCGCGTGGTACCCACGCCATGGGTCCCAAATCTCCAGGTTCAAGGGCATCTTCCTACATCGAAAACATGCCTGGGAAACCCAGAAGATGGTACACCGTGTGATCGGGAAAGGTTTCTAAAACGCACCTCATTTCTCCTCTCCTTGTGCTCGGGTTCGCCATTCCAGCCGCTTTACTAACAATCTCCCTACTTGGAGAATCAGCACCTGGAACCTCCTGTTTGTTTCGTACAGGTTGCAATTTGTCCTGAGGATGAACGGGAAGACGGGGAACCAACGAGAGACTAGCTCTAGGTGTTGGGACAGGCACAGGTCACTCTATTTCCCCATCAGGAAGAAGAATGAAGCACAGGCTCAGCCTGCCCCCCGGAACCAGAATAGGGCCTGAAGCAATCCTGCGCTTTTGCGGCCAGCTCCCAAAAAAGCGAGTTGACAAATGGAGCTCAGGGCCACTGCAATTCACAAACCTGCAGAGTTATAAATGATAACTCTCGTCCACAAATATATTGAGGGAAGGCAATGAAGAAGATTTGAAAGCAAGGCAGAATTGAAGGAAACAGATTTCAGGAGGTAGATTCGACTCGCCTTTAAAGCACATGAAAAGCAGCAAAACGTTGACAATGATGCCCTTGGCCAAAAAGGGCGTATGCGTTTTTTGCTGAATATATTCAGGAAAAAACGCATACGCCCTTTTTGGCCAACCAAGCAAGCCGGAAGTGCAAATCAGCACTACAAAGAAGTCTCGCTTGCCATCGGTCAAAAGGGCCATGCTGCCAAAAGTGTAAAAACCAGAAATTCAGGACAGGCCATGGAGACATGGGAGCCTTGCTACGCTGATGGGCAGCATGCCAATTGTCAACAGCCACTCTGGAGAAGTGTACGGTGTGTCCTGAAACATGTAATAAACACAGCTTACAGAGCATAGGGCACTTCCACTCATGGGCGTATAAATTGGGAAAACTAAAAATCAACAAGACACAGGCACCCCAAAGTTTCCGGCTGCTCTGTGTACAAGAACCTCCACTTAGGTACACCTTAAACATGCCAGGAAAGAGAAAAATGGATAAAGAAGTTGTGGTACTTAGGCACAATGGAATATCACTCAGCCATGAAATCAATGTCATAAGGCTAGTAGCAGCATGATGAGTGGATTTAGGGACGAGGATTCTAAGTGAAATAAGTCACACAGAAAAAGACAGTTATCCTAAGATATCACTTATAGAGGGCATGTGAAAATCGCTACACTTGAAGTGAATTACAAAACAGAACAGAGTCACATATTTAGAAGACACACTATGGCTGCTTAACGGGAAAGGTGAGGTGGGGTGATGCATAAAACAAGGGTTTGAAATTAGCTCACATACCGTTCCATAAGCCAAATATGTAACAGACAAGACCTCCTCCCTGCTCAGTGAACTGGACTCAACACCCCCTATTCACCGCACCAGAATATACCTGACTAGCAAGAATCTTAAAACCTATGTATTGATATCTCTCTGGAGTTGAATCAAGAGGGTGTAAAGCGGTATAAACACAGCAGGGAAAAGCAGCTCAACCCCATTATCAAAATAAATTACTTAAAATGAACGCCATAAAACAAAGACAGTGAAAGAGAGAGAAATTCTTACAAAATCCGTTCGGAGGCTCTGATGCAACCTGGATTGACCATATCTAGACCCACAGCTGGATGAGACATAAGGCTGGACACTCTTGGGGCTGAGAGGTTTGGTGAGGTTGGGTGAGGAAACGCAGACCCTTTAAAGTAATACCGCGGGGTACCCACCCCATGGGTCCCAAATCTCCAGGTTCAAGGGCATCTTCCTACATTGAAAACGTGCATGGGAAACCCAGAAGATGGTACAGCGTGTGATCGGGAAAGGTTTCTAAAACGCACCTCATTTCTCCTCTCCTTGTGCTCGGGTTCGCCATTCCAGCCGCTTTACTAACAATCTCCCTACTTGGAGAATCAGCACCTTGAAGCTCCTGTTTCTTTCGTACAGGTTGCAATTTGTCCTGAGGATGAACGGGAAGAGGGGGAACCAACGAGAGACTAGCTCTAGGTGTTGGGACAGGCACAGGTCACTCTATTTCCCCATCAGGAAGAAGAATGAAGCACAGGCTCAGCCTGCCCCCCGGAACCAGAATAGGGCCTGAAGCAATCCTGCGCTTTTGCGGCCAGCTCCCAAAAAAGCGAGTTGACAAATGGAGCTCAGGGCCACTGCAATTCACAAACCTGCAGAGTTATAAATGATAACTCTCGTCCACAAATATATTGAGGGAAGGCAACGAAGAGGATTTAAAAGCAAGGCAGAATTGCAGGAAACAGATTTCAGGAGGTAGATTCCACTCGCCTTTAAAGCACATGAAAAGCAGCAAAACGTTGACAATGATGCCCTTGGCCAAAAAGGGCGTATGCGTTTTTTCCTGAATATATTCAGGAAAAAACGCATACGCCCTTTTTGGCCAACCAAGCAAGCCGGAAGTGCAAATCAGCACTACAAAGAAGTCTCGCTTGCCATAGGTCAAAAGGGCCATGCTGCCAAAAGTGTAAAAACCAGAAATTCAGGACAGGCCATGGAGACATGGGAGCCTTGCTACGCTGATGGGCAGCATGCCAATTGTCAACAGCCACTCTGGAGAAGTGTACGGTGTGTCCTGAAACATGTAATAAACACAGCTTACAGAGCATAGGGCACTTCCACTCATGGGCGTATAAATTGGGAAAACTAAAAATCAACAAGACACAGGCACCCCAAATTTTCCGGCTGCTCTGTGTACAAGAACCTCCACTTAGGTACACCTTAAACATGCCAGGAAAGAGAAAAATGGATAAAGAAGTTGTGGTACTTAGGCACAATGGAATATCACTCAGCCATGAAATCAATGTCATAAGGCTAGTAGCAGCATGATGAGTGGATTTAGGGACGAGGATTCTAAGTGAAATAAGTCACACAGAAAAAGACAGTTATCCTAAGATATCACTTATAGAGGGCATGTGAAAATCGCTACACTTGAAGTGAATTACAAAACAGAACAGAGTCACATATTTAGAAGACACACTATGGCTGCTTAACGGGAAAGGTGAGTTGGGGTGATGCATAAAACAAGGGTTTGAAATTAGCTCACATACCGTTCCATAAGCCAAATATGTAACAGACAAGACCTCCTCCTTGCTCAGTGAACTGGACTCAACACCCCCTATTCACCGCACAAGAATATATCTGACTAGCAAGAATCTTAAAACCTATGTATTGATATCTCTCTGGAGTTGAATCAAGAGGGTGTAAAGCGGCATAAACACAGCAGGGAAAAGCAGCTCAACCCCATTATCAAAATAAATTACTTAAAATGAACGCCATAAAACAAAGACAGTGAAAGAGAGAGAAATTCTTACAAAATCCGTTCGGAGGCTCTGATGCAACCTGGATTGACCATATCTAGACCCACAGCTGGATGAGACATAAGGCTGGACACTCTTGGGGCTGAGAGGTTTGGTGAGGTTGGGTGAGGAAACGCAGACCCTTTAAAGTAATACCGCGGGGTACCCACCCCATGGGTCCCAAATCTCCAGGTTCAAGGGCATCTTCCTACATTGAAAACGTGCATGGGAAACCCAGAAGATGGTACAGCGTGTGATCGGGAAAGGTTTCTAAAACGCACCTCATTTCTCCTCTCCTTGTGCTCGGGTTCGCCATTCCAGCCGCTTTACTAACAATCTCCCTACTTGGAGAATCAGCACCTTGAAGCTCCTGTTTCTTTCGTACAGGTTGCAATTTGTCCTGAGGATGAACGGGAAGAGGGGGAACCAACGAGAGACTAGCTCTAGGTGTTGGGACAGGCACAGGTCACTCTATTTCCCCATCAGGAAGAAGAATGAAGCACAGGCTCAGCCTGCCCCCCGGAACCAGAATAGGGCCTGAAGCAATCCTGCGCTTTTGCGGCCAGCTCCCAAAAAAGCGAGTTGACAAATGGAGCTCAGGGCCACTGCAATTCACAAACCTGCAGAGTTATAAATGATAACTCTTGTCCACAAATATATTGAGGGAAGGCAACGAAGAGGATTTGAAAGCAAGGCAGAATTGCAGGAAACAGATTTCAGGAGGTAGATTCGACTCGCCTTTAAAGCACATGAAAAGCGGCAAAACGTTGACAATGATGCCCTTGGCCAAAAAGGGCGTATGCGTTTTTTGCTGAATATATTCAGGAAAAAACGCATACGCCCTTTTTGGCCAACCAAGCAAGCCGGAAGTGCAAATCAGCACTACAAAGAAGTCTCGCTTGCCATCGGTCAAAAGGGCCACGCTGCGAAAAGAGTAAACACCAGAAATGCAGGACAGGCCATGGAGACATGGGAGCCTTGCTAGGCTGAGGGGTGGGATGTCAATTGCCAACAGCCACTCTGGAGAAGTGTACGGTGTGTCCTGAAACATGTAATAAACACAGCTTACAGAGCATAGGGCACTTCCACTCATGGGCGTATAAATTGGGAAAACTAAAAATCAACAAGACACAGGCACCCCAAAGTTTCCGGCTGCTCTGTGTACAAGAACCTCCACTTAGCTACACCTTAAACATGCCAGGAAAGAGAAAAATGGATAAAGAAGTTGCGGTACTTAGGCACAATGGAATATCACTCAGCCATGAAATCAATGTCATAAGCCTAGTAGCAGCATGATGAGTGGATTTAGGGACGAGGATTCTAAGTGAAATAAGTCACACAGAAAAAGGCTCTTATCCTAAGATATCACTTATAGAGGGCATGTCGAAATCGCTACACTTGAACTGAATTACAAAACAGAACAGAGTCACACATTTAGAAGACACACTATGGCTGCTTAACGGGAAAGGTGAGGTGGGCTGATGCATAAAACAAGGGTTTGAAATTAGCTCACATACCGTTCCATAAGCCAAATATGTAACAGACAAGTCCTCCTCCCTGCTCAGTGAACTGGACTCAACACCCCCTATTCACCGCACAAGAATATATCTGACTAGCAAGAATCTTAAAACCTATGTATTGATATCTCTCTGGAGTTGAATCAAGAGGGTGTAAAGCGGCATAAACACAGCAGGGAAAAGCAGCTCAACCCCATTATCAAAATAAATTACTTAAAATGAACGCCATAAAACAAAGACAGTGAAAGAGAGAGAAATTCTTACAAAATCCGTTCGGAGGCTCTGATGCAACCTGGATTGACCATATCTAGACCCACAGCTGGATGAGACAAAAGGCTGGACAATCTTGGGGCTGAGAGGATTGGTGAGGTTGGGTGAGCAAACGCAGACTGTTTAAAGTAATACCGCGTGGTACCCACGCCATGGGTCCCAAATCTCCAGGTTCAAGGGCATCTTCCTACATCGAAAACATGCCTGGGAAACCCAGAAGATGGTACACCGTGTGATCGGGAAAGGTTTCTAAAACGCACCTCATTTCTCCTCTCCTTGTGCTCGGGTTCGCCATTCCAGCCGCTTTACTAACAATCTCCCTACTTGGAGAATCAGCACCTGGAACCTCCTGTTTGTTTCGTACAGGTTGCAATTTGTCCTGAGGATGAACGGGAAGACGGGGAACCAACGAGAGACTAGCTCTAGGTGTTGGGACAGGCACAGGTCACTCTATTTCCCCATCAGGAAGAAGAATGAAGCACAGGCTCAGCCTGCCCCCCGGAACCAGAATAGGGCCTGAAGCAATCCTGCGCTTTTGCGGCCAGCTCCCAAAAAAGCGAGTTGACAAATGGAGCTCAGGGCCACTGCAATTCACAAACCTGCAGAGTTATAAATGATAACTCTTGTCCACAAATATATTGAGGGAAGGCAACGAAGAGGATTTGAAAGCAAGGCAGAATTGCAGGAAACAGATTTCAGGAGGTAGATTCGACTCGCCTTTAAAGCACATGAAAAGCGGCAAAACGTTGACAATGATGCCCTTGGCCAAAAAGGGCGTATGCGTTTTTTGCTGAATATATTCAGGAAAAAACGCATACGCCCTTTTTGGCCAACCAAGCAAGCCGGAAGTGCAAATCAGCACTACAAAGAAGTCTCGCTTGCCATCGGTCAAAAGGGCCACGCTGCGAAAAGAGTAAACACCAGAAATGCAGGACAGGCCATGGAGACATGGGAGCCTTGCTAGGCTGAGGGGTGGGATGTCAATTGCCAACAGCCACTCTGGAGAAGTGTACGGTGTGTCCTGAAACATGTAATAAACACAGCTTACAGAGCATAGGGCACTTCCACTCATGGGCGTATAAATTGGGAAAACTAAAAATCAACAAGACACAGGCACCCCAAAGTTTAGGGCTGCTCTGTGTACAAGAACCTCCACTTAGCTACACCTTAAGTATCCCAGGAAAGAGAAAAATGGATAAAGAAGTTGTGGTACTTAGGCACAATGGAATATCACTCAGCCATGAAATCAATGTCATAAGGCTAGTAGCAGCATGATGAGTGGATTTAGGGACGAGGATTCTAAGTGAAATAAGTCACACAGAAAAAGACTCTTATCCTAAGATATCACTTATAGAGGGCATGTCGAAATCGCTACACTTGAACTGAATTACAAAACAGAACAGAGTCACACATTTAGAAGACACACTATGGCTGCTTAACGGGAAAGGTGAGGTGGGCTGATGCATAAAACAAGGGTTTGAAATTAGCTCACATACCGTTCCATAAGCCATATATGTAACAGACAAGACCTCCTCCCTGCTCAGTGAACTGGACTCAACACCCCCTATTCACCGCACAAGAATATATCTGACTAGCAAGAATCTTAAAACCTATGTATTGATATCTCTCTGGAGTTGAATCAAGAGGGTGTAAAGCGGCATAAACACAGCAGGGAAAAGCAGCTCAACCCCATTATCAAAATAAATTACTTAAAATGAACGCCATAAAACAAAGACAGTGAAAGAGAGAGAAATTCTTACAAAATCCGTTCGGAGGCTCTGATGCAACCTGGATTGACCATATCTAGACCCACAGCTGGATGAGACAAAAGGCTGGACAATCTTGGGGCTGAGAGGATTGGTGAGGTTGGGTGAGCAAACGCAGACTGTTTAAAGTAATACCGCGTGGTACCCACGCCATGGGTCCCAAATCTCCAGGTTCAAGGGCATCTTCCTACATCGAAAACATGCCTGGGAAACCCAGAAGATGGTACAGCGTGTGATCGGGAAAGGTTTCTAAAACGCACCTCATTTCTCCTCTCCTTGTGCTCGGGTTCGCCATTCCAGCCGCTTTACTAACAATCTCCCTACTTGGAGAATCAGCACCTGGAACCTCCTGTTTGTTTCGTACAGGTTGCAATTTGTCCTGAGGATGAACGGGAAGAGGGGGAACCAACGAGAGACTAGCTCTAGGTGTTGGGACAGGCACAGGTCACTCTATTTCCCCATCAGGAAGAAGAATGAAGCACAGGCTCAGCCTGCCTCCCGGAACCAGAATAGGGCCTGAAGCAATCCTGCGCTTTTGCGGCCAGCTCCCAAAAATGCGAGTTGACAAATGGAGCTCAGGGCCACTGCAATTCACAAACCTGCAGAGTTATAAATGATAACTCTCGTCCACAAATATATTGAGGGAAGGCAACGAAGAGGATTTGAAAGCAAGGCAGAATTGCAGGAAACAGATTTCAGGAGGTAGATTCGACTCGCCTTTAAAGCACATGAAAAGCAGCAAAACGTTGACAATGATGCCCTTGGCCAAAAAGGGCGTATGCGTTTTTTCCTGAATATATTCAGGAAAAAACGCATACGCCCTTTTTGGCCAACCAAGCAAGCCGGAAGTGCAAATCAGCACTACAAAGAAGTCTCGCTTGCCATCGGTCAAAAGGGCCACGCTGCGAAAAGAGTAAACACCAGAAATGCAGGACAGGCCATGGAGACATGGGAGCCTTGCTAGGCTGAGGGGTGGGATGTCAATTGCCAACAGCCACTCTGGAGAAGTGTACGGTGTGTCCTGAAACATGTAATAAACACAGCTTACAGAGCATAGGGCACTTCCACTCATGGGCGTATAAATTGGGAAAACTAAAAATCAACAAGACACAGGCACCCCAAAGTTTAGGGCTGCTCTGTGTACAAGAACCTCCACTTAGCTACACCTTAAGTATCCCAGGAAAGAGAAAAATGGATAAAGAAGTTGTGGTACTTAGGCACAATGGAATATCACTCAGCCATGAAATCAATGTCATAAGGCTAGTAGCAGCATGATGAGTGGATTTAGGGACGAGGATTCTAAGTGAAATAAGTCACACAGAAAAAGACTCTTATCCTAAGATATCACTTATAGAGGGCATGTCGAAATCGCTACACTTGAACTGAATTACAAAACAGAACAGAGTCACACATTTAGAAGACACACTATGGCTGCTTAACGGGAAAGGTGAGGTGGGCTGATGCATAAAACAAGGGTTTGAAATTAGCTCACATACCGTTCCATAAGCCAAATATGTAACAGACAAGACCTCCTCCCTGCTCAGTGAACTGGACTCAACACCCCCTATTCACCGCACAAGAATATATCTGACTAGCAAGAATCTTAAAACCTATGTATTGATATCTCTCTGGAGTTGAATCAAGAGGGTGTAAAGCGGCATAAACACAGCAGGGAAAAGCAGCTCAACCCCATTATCAAAATAAATTACTTAAAATGAACGCCATAAAACAAAGACAGTGAAAGAGAGAGAAATTCTTACAAAATCCGTTCGGAGGCTCTGATGCAACCTGGATTGACCATATCTAGACCCACAGCTGGATGAGACAAAAGGCTGGACAATCTTGGGGCTGAGAGGATTGGTGAGGTTGGGTGAGCAAACGCAGACCGTTTAAAGTAATACCGCGTGGTACCCACGCCATGGGTCCCAAATCTCCAGGTTCAAGGGCATCTTCCTACATCGAAAACATGCCTGGGAAACCCAGAAGATGGTACACCGTGTGATCGGGAAAGGTTTCTAAAACGCACCTCATTTCTCCTCTCCTTGTGCTCGGGTTCGCCATTCCAGCCGCTTTACTAACAATCTCCCTACTTGGAGAATCAGCACCTTGAAGCTCCTGTTTCTTTCGTACAGGTTGCAATTTGTCCTGAGGATGAACGGGAAGAGGGGGAACCAACGAGAGACTAGCTCTAGGTGTTGGGACAGGCACAGGTCACTCTATTTCCCCATCAGGAAGAAGAAGGAAGCACAGGCTCAGCCTGCCCCCCGGAACCAGAATAGGGCCTGAAGCAATCCTGCGCTTTTGCGGCCAGCTCCCAAAAAAGCGAGTTGACAAATGGAGCTCAGGGCCACTGCAATTCACAAACCTGCAGAGTTATAAATGATAACTCTCGTCCAAAAATATATTGAGGGAAGGCAACGAAGAGGATTTGAAAGCAAGGCAGAATTGCCGGAAACAGATTTCAGGAGGTAGATTCGACTCGCCTTTAAAGCACATGAAAAGCGGCAAAACGTTGACAATGATGCCCTTGGCCAAAAAGGGCGTATGCGTTTTTTCCTGAATATATTCAGGAAAAAACGCATACGCCCTTTTTGGCCAACCAAGCAAGCCGGAAGTGCAAATCAGCACTACAAAGAAGTCTCGCTTGCCATCGGTCAAAAGGGCCACGCTGCGAAAAGAGTAAACACCAGAAATGCAGGACAGGCCATGGAGACATGGGAGCCTTGCTAGGCTGAGGGGTGGGATGTCAATTGCCAACAGCCACTCTGGAGAAGTGTACGGTGTGTCCTGAAACATGTAATAAACACAGCTTACAGAGCATAGGGCACTTCCACTCATGGGCGTATAAATTGGGAAAACTAAAAATCAACAAGACACAGGCACCCCAAAGTTTCCGGCTGCTCTGTGTACAAGAACCTCCACTTAGCTACACCTTAAACATGCCAGGAAAGAGAAAAATGGATAAAGAAGTTGTGGTACTTAGGCACAATGGAATATCACTCAGCCATGAAATCAATGTCATAAGCCTAGTAGCAGCATGATGAGTGGATTTAGGGACGAGGATTCTAAGTGAAATAAGTCACACAGAAAAAGACAGTTATCCTAAGATATCACTTATAGAGGGCATGTGAAAATCGCTACACTTGAAGTGAATTACAAAACAGAACAGAGTCACACATTTAGAAGACACACTATGGCTGCTTAACGGGAAAGGTGAGGTGGGCTGATGCATAAACCAAGGGTTTGAAATTAGCTCACATACCGTTCCATAAGCCAAATATGTAACAGACAAGACCTCCTCCCTGCTCAGTGAACTGGACTCAACACCCCCTATTCACCGCACAAGAATATATCTGACTAGCAAGAATCTTAAAACCTATGTATTGATATCTCTCTGGAGTTGAATCAAGAGGGTGTAAAGCGGCATAAACACAGCAGGGAAAAGCAGCTCAACCCCATTATCAAAATAAATTACTTAAAATGAACGCCATAAAACAAAGACAGTGAAAGAGAGAGAAATTCTTACAAAATCCGTTCGGAGGCTCTGATGCAACCTGGATTGACCATATCTAGACCCACAGCTGGATGAGACATAAGGCTGGACACTCTTGGGGCTGAGAGGTTTGGTGAGGTTGGGTGAGGAAACGCAGACCCTTTAAAGTAATACCGCGGGGTACCCACCCCATGGGTCCCAAATCTCCAGGTTCAAGGGCATCTTCCTACATCGAAAACATGCCTGGGAAACCCAGAAGATGGTACACCGTGTGATCGGGAAAGGTTTCTAAAACGCACCTCATTTCTCCTCTCCTTGTGCTCGGGTTCGCCATTCCAGCCGCTTTACTAACAATCTCCCTACTTGGAGAATCAGCACCTGGAACCTCCTGTTTGTTTCGTACAGGTTGCAATTTGTCCTGAGGATGAACGGGAAGACGGGGAACCAATGAGAGACTAGCTCTAGGTGTTGGGACAGGCACAGGTCACTCTATTTCCCCATCAGGAAGAAGAATGAAGCACAGGCTCAGCCTGCCCCCCGGAACCAGAATAGGGCCTGAAGCAATCCTGCGCTTTTGCGGCCAGCTCCCAAAAAAGCGAGTTGACAAATGGAGCTCAGGGCCACTGCAATTCACAAACCTGCAGAGTTATAAATGATAACTCTCGTCCACAAATATATTGAGGGAAGGCAATGAAGAAGATTTGAAAGCAAGGCAGAATTGCAGGAAACAGATTTCAGGAGGTAGATTCGACTCGCCTTTAAAGCACATGAAAAGCAGCAAAACGTTGACAATGATGCCCTTGGCCAAAAAGGGCGTATGCGTTTTTTCCTGAATATATTCAGGAAAAAACGCATACGCCCTTTTTGGCCAACCAAGCAAGCCGGAAGTGCAAATCAGCACTACAAAGAAGTCTCGCTTGCCATCGGTCAAAAGGGCCATGCTGCCAAAAGTGTAAAAACCAGAAATGCAGGACAGGCCATGGAGACATGGGAGCCTTGCTACGCTGATGGGCAGCATGCCAATTGTCAACAGCCACTCTGGAGAAGTGTACGGTGTGTCCTGAAACATGTAATAAACACAGCTTACAGAGCATAGGGCACTTCCACTCATGGGCGTATAAATTGGGAAAACTAAAAAGCAACAAGACACAGGCACCCCAAAGTTTCCGGCTGCTCTGTGTACAAGAACCTCCACTTAGGTACACCTTAAACATGCCAGGAAAGAGAAAAATGGATAAAGAAGTTGTGGTACTTAGGCACAATGGAATATCACTCAGCCATGAAATCAATGTCATAAGGCTAGTAGCAGCATGATGAGTGGATTTAGGGACGAGGATTCTAAGTGAAATAAGTCACACAGAAAAAGACAGTTATCCTAAGATATCACTTATAGAGGGCATGTGAAAATCGCTACACTTGAAGTGAATTACAAAACAGAACAGAGTCACATATTTAGAAGACACACTATGGCTGCTTAACGGGAAAGGTGAGGTGGGGTGATGCATAAAACAAGGGTTTGAAATTAGCTCACATACCGTTCCATAAGCCAAATATGTAACAGACAAGACCTCCTCCCTGCTCAGTGAACTGGACTCAACACCCCCTATTCACCGCACAAGAATATATCTGACTAGCAAGAATCTTAAAACCTATGTATTGATATCTCTCTGGAGTTGAATCAAGAGGGTGTAAAGCGGCATAAACACAGCAGGGAAAAGCAGCTCAACCCCATTATCAAAATAAATTACTTAAAATGAACGCCATAAAACAAAGACAGTGAAAGAGAGAGAAATTCTTACAAAATCCGTTCGGAGGCTCTGATGCAACCTGGATTGACCATATCTAGACCCACAGCTGGATGAGACAAAAGGCTGGACAATCTTGGGGCTGAGAGGATTGGTGAGGTTGGGTGAGCAAACGCAGACCGTTTAAAGTAATACCGCGTGGTACCCACGCCATGGGTCCCAAATCTCCAGGTTCAAGGGCATCTTCCTACATCGAAAACATGCCTGGGAAACCCAGAAGATGGTACACCGTGTGATCGGGAAAGGTTTCTAAAACGCACCTCATTTCTCCTCTCCTTGTGCTCGGGTTCGCCATTCCAGCCGCTTTACTAACAATCTCCCTACTTGGAGAATCAGCACCTGGAACCTCCTGTTTGTTTCGTACAGGTTGCAATTTGTCCTGAGGATGAACGGGAAGACGGGGAACCAACGAGAGACTAGCTCTAGGTGTTGGGACAGGCACAGGTCACTCTATTTCCCCATCAGGAAGAAGAATGAAGCACAGGCTCAGCCTGCCCCCCGGAACCAGAATAGGGCCTGAAGCAATCCTGCGCTTTTGCGGCCAGCTCCCAAAAAAGCGAGTTGACAAATGGAGCTCAGGGCCACTGCAATTCACAAACCTGCAGAGTTATAAATGATAACTCTCGTCCACAAATATATTGAGGGAAGGCAATGAAGAAGATTTGAAAGCAAGGCAGAATTGCAGGAAACAGATTTCAGGAGGTAGATTCGACTCGCCTTTAAAGCACATGAAAAGCAGCAAAACGTTGACAATGATGCCCTTGGCCAAAAAGGGCGTATGCGTTTTTTGCTGAATATATTCAGGAAAAAACGCATAGGCCCTTTTTGGCCAACCAAGCAAGCCGGAAGTGCAAATCAGCACTACAAAGAAGTCTCGCTTGCCATCGGTCAAAAGGGCCATGCTGCCAAAAGTGTAAAAACCAGAAATTCAGGACAGGCCATGGAGACATGGGAGCCTTGCTACGCTGATGGGCAGCATGCCAATTGTCAACAGCCACTCTGGAGAAGTGTACGGTGTGTCCTGAAACATGTAATAAACACAGCTTACAGAGCATAGGGCACTTCCACTCATGGGCGTATAAATTGGGAAAACTAAAAAGCAACAAGACACAGGCACCCCAAAGTTTCCGGCTGCTCTGTGTACAAGAACCTCCACTTCAGTACACCTTAAACATCCCAGGAAAGAGAAAAATGGATAAAGAAGTTGTGGTACTTAGGCACAATGGAATATCACTCAGCCATGAAATCAATGTCATAAGGCTAGTAGCAGCATGATGAGTGGATTTAGGGACGAGGATTCTAAGTGATATAAGTCACACAGAAAAAGACAGTTATCCTAAGATATCACTTATAGAGGGCATGTGAAAATCGCTACACTTGAAGTGAATTACAAAACAGAACAGAGTCACATATTTAGAAGACACACTATGGCTGCTTAACGGGAAAGGTGAGGTGGGGTGATGCATAAAACAAGGGTTTGAAATTAGCTCACATACCGTTCCATAAGCCAAATATGTAACAGACAAGACCTCCTCCCTGCTCAGTGAACTGGACTCAACACCCCCTATTCACCGCACAAGAATATATCTGACTAGCAAGAATCTTAAAACCTATGTATTGATATCTCTCTGGAGTTGAATCAAGAGCGTGTAAAGCGGCATAAACACAGCAGGGAAAAGCAGCTCAACCCCATTATCAAAATAAATTACTTAAAATGAACGCCATAAAACAAAGACAGTGAAAGAGAGAGAAATTCTTACAAAATCCGTTCGGAGGCTCTGATGCAACCTGGATTGACCATATCTAGACCCACAGCTGGATGAGACATAAGGCTGGACACTCTTGGGGCTGAGAGGTTTGGTGAGGTTGGGTGAGGAAACGCAGACCCTTTAAAGTAATACCGCGGGGTACCCACCCCATGGGTCCCAAATCTCCAGGTTCAAGGGCATCTTCCTACATTGAAAACGTGCATGGGAAACCCAGAAGATGGTACAGCGTGTGATCGGGAAAGGTTTCTAAAACGCACCTCATTTCTCCTCTCCTTGTGCTCGGGTTCGCCATTCCAGCCGCTTTACTAACAATCTCCCTACTTGGAGAATCAGCACCTTGAAGCTCCTGTTTCTTTCGTACAGGTTGCAATTTGTCCTGAGGATGAACGGGAAGAGGGGGAACCAACGAGAGACTAGCTCTAGGTGTTGGGACAGGCACAGGTCACTCTATTTCCCCATCAGGAAGAAGAATGAAGCACAGGCTCAGCCTGCCCCCCGGAACCAGAATAGGGCCTGAAGCAATCCTGCGCTTTTGCGGCCAGCTCCCAAAAAAGCGAGTTGACAAATGGAGCTCAGGGCCACTGCAATTCACAAACCTGCAGAGTTATAAATGATAACTCTCGTCCACAAATATATTGAGGGAAGGCAACGAAGAGGATTTGAAAGCAAGGCAGAATTGCAGGAAACAGATTTCAGGAGGTAGATTCCACTCGCCTTTAAAGCACATGAAAAGCAGCAAAACGTTGACAATGATGCCCTTGGCCAAAAAGTGCGTATGCGTTTTTTCCTGAATATATTCAGGAAAAAACGCATACGCCCTTTTTGGCCAACCAAGCAAGCCGGAAGTGCAAATCAGCACTACAAAGAAGTCTCGCTTGCCATCGGTCAAAAGGGCCATGCTGCCAAAAGTGTAAAAACCAGAAATTCAGGACAGGCCATGGAGACATGGGAGCCTTGCTACGCTGATGGGCAGCATGCCAATTGTCAACAGCCACTCTGGAGAAGTGTACGGTGTGTCCTGAAACATGTAATAAACACAGCTTACAGAGCATAGGGCACTTCCACTCATGGGCGTATAAATTGGGAAAACTAAAAATCAACAAGACACAGGCACCCCAAAGTTTCCGGCTGCTCTGTGTACAAGAACCTCCACTTAGGTACACCTTAAACATGCCAGGAAAGAGAAAAATGGATAAAGAAGTTGTGGTACTTAGGCACAATGGAATATCACTCAGCCATGAAATCAATGTCATAAGGCTAGTAGCAGCATGATGAGTGGATTTAGGGACGAGGATTCTAAGTGAAATAAGTCACACAGAAAAAGACAGTTATCCTAAGATATCACTTATAGAGGGCATGTGAAAATCGCTACACTTGAAGTGAATTACAAAACAGAACAGAGTCACATATTTAGAAGACACACTATGGCTGCTTAACGGGAAAGGTGAGGTGGGGTGATGCATAAAACAAGGGTTTGAAATTAGCTCACATACCGTTCCATAAGCCAAATATGTAACAGACAAGACCTCCTCCTTGCTCAGTGAACTGGACTCAACACCCCCTATTCACCGCACAAGAATATATCTGACTAGCAAGAATCTTAAAACCTATGTATTGATATCTCTCTGGAGTTGAATCAAGAGGGTGTAAAGCGGCATAAACACAGCAGGGAAAAGCAGCTCAACCCCATTATCAAAATAAATTACTTAAAATGAACGCCATAAAACAAAGACAGTGAAAGAGAGAGAAATTCTTACAAAATCCGTTCGGAGGCTCTGATGCAACCTGGATTGACCATATCTAGACCCACAGCTGGATGAGACATAAGGCTGGACACTCTTGGGGCTGAGAGGTTTGGTGAGGTTGGGTGAGGAAACGCAGACCCTTTAAAGTAATACCGCGGGGTACCCACCCCATGGGTCCCAAATCTCCAGGTTCAAGGGCATCTTCCTACATTGAAAACGTGCATGGGAAACCCAGAAGATGGTACAGCGTGTGATCGGGAAAGGTTTCTAAAACGCACCTCATTTCTCCTCTCCTTGTGCTCGGGTTCGCCATTCCAGCCGCTTTACTAACAATCTCCCTACTTGGAGAATCAGCACCTTGAAGCTCCTGTTTCTTTCGTACAGGTTGCAATTTGTCCTGAGGATGAACGGGAAGAGGGGGAACCAACGAGAGACTAGCTCTAGGTGTTGGGACAGGCACAGGTCACTCTATTTCCCCATCAGGAAGAAGAATGAAGCACAGGCTCAGCCTGCCCCCCGGAACCAGAATAGGGCCTGAAGCAATCCTGCGCTTTTGCGGCCAGCTCCCAAAAAAGCGAGTTGACAAATGGAGCTCAGGGCCACTGCAATTCACAAACCTGCAGAGTTATAAATGATAACTCTTGTCCACAAATATATTGAGGGAAGGCAACGAAGAGGATTTGAAAGCAAGGCAGAATTGCAGGAAACAGATTTCAGGAGGTAGATTCGACTCGCCTTTAAAGCACATGAAAAGCGGCAAAACGTTGACAATGATGCCCTTGGCCAAAAAGGGCGTATGCGTTTTTTGCTGAATATATTCAGGAAAAAACGCATACGCCCTTTTTGGCCAACCAAGCAAGCCGGAAGTGCAAATCAGCACTACAAACAAGTCTCGCTTGCCATCGGTCAAAAGGGCCACGCTGCAAAATGAGTAAACACCAGAAATGCAGGACAGGCCATGGAGACATGGGAGCCTTGCTAGGCTGATGGGTGGGATGTCAATTGCCAACAGCCACTCTGGAGAAGTGTACGGTGTGTCCTGAAACATGTAATAAACACAGCTTACAGAGCATAGGGCACTTCCACTCATGGGCGTATAAATTGGGAAAACTAAAAATCAACAAGACACAGGCACCCCAAAGTTTAGGGCTGCTCTGTGTACAAGAACCTCCACTTAGCTACACCTTAAGTATCCCAGGAAAGAGAAAAATGGATAAAGAAGTTGTGGTACTTAGGCACAATGGAATATCACTCAGCCATGAAATCAATGTCATAAGGCTAGTAGCAGCATGATGAGTGGATTTAGGGACGAGGATTCTAAGTGAAATAAGTCACACAGAAAAAGACTCTTATCCTAAGATATCACTTATAGAGGGCATGTCGAAATCGCTACACTTGAACTGAATTACAAAACAGAACAGAGTCACACATTTAGAAGACACACTATGGCTGCTTAACGGGAAAGGTGAGGTGGGCTGATGCATAAAACAAGGGTTTGAAATTAGCTCACATACCGTTCCATAAGCCAAATATGTAACAGACAAGACCTCCTCCCTGCTCAGTGAACTGGACTCAACACCCCCTATTCACCGCACAAGAATATATCTGACTAGCAAGAATCTTAAAACCTATGTATTGATATCTCTCTGGAGTTGAATCAAGAGGGTGTAAAGCGGCATAAACACAGCAGGGAAAAGCAGCTCAACCCCATTATCAAAATAAATTACTTAAAATGAACGCCATAAAACAAAGACAGTGAAAGAGAGAGAAATTCTTACAAAATCCGTTCGGAGGCTCTGATACAACCTGGATTGACCATATCTAGACCCACAGCTGGATGAGACAAAAGGCTGGACAATCTTGGGGCTGAGAGGACTGGTGAGGTTGGGTGAGCAAACGCAGACCGTTTAAAGTAATACCGCGTGGTACCCACCCCATGGGTCCCAAATCTCCAGGTTCAAGGGCATCTTCCTACATCGAAAACATGCCTGGGAAACCCAGAAGATGGTACACCGTGTGATCGGGAAACGTTTCTAAAACGCACCTCATTTCTCCTCTCCTTGTGCTCGGGTTCGCCATTCCAGCCGCTTTACTAACAATCTCCCTACTTGGAGAATCAGCACCTGGAACCTCCTGTTTGTTTCGTACAGGTTGCAATTTGTCCTGAGGATGAACGGGAAGACGGGGAACCAATGAGAGACTAGCTCTAGGTGTTGGGACAGGCACAGGTCACTCTATTTCCCCATCAGGAAGAAGAATGAAGCACAGGCTCAGCCTGCCCCCCGGAACCAGAATAGGGCCTGAAGCAATCCTGCGCTTTTGCGGCCAGCTCCCAAAAAACCGAGTTGACAAATGGAGCTCAGGGCCACTGCAATTCACAAACCTGCAGAGTTATAAATGATAACTCTCGTCCACAAATATATTGAGGGAAGGCAATGAAGAAGATTTGAAAGCAAGGCAGAATTGCAGGAAACAGATTTCAGGAGGTAGATTCGACTCGCCTTTAAAGCACATGAAAAGCAGCAAAACGTTGACAATGATGCCCTTGGCCAAAAAGGGCGTATGCGTTTTTTCCTGAATATATTCAGGAAAAAACGCATACGCCCTTTTTGGCCAACCAAGCAAGCCGGAAGTGCAAATCAGCACTACAAAGAAGTCTCGCTTGCCATCGGTCAAAAGGGCCATGCTGCCAAAAGTGTAAAAACCAGAAATTCAGGACAGGCCATGGAGACATGGGAGCCTTGCTACGCTGATGGGCAGCATGCCAATTGTCAACAGCCACTCTGGAGAAGTGTACGGTGTGTCCTGAAACATGTAATAAACACAGCTTACAGAGCATAGGGCACTTCCACTCATGGGCGTATAAATTGGGAAAACTAAAAATCAACAAGACACAGGCACCCCAAAGTTTCCGGCTGCTCTGTGTACAAGAACCTCCACTTAGGTACACCTTAAACATGCCAGGAAAGAGAAAAATGGATAAAGAAGTTGTGGTACTTAGGCACAATGGAATATCACTCAGCCATGAAATCAATGTCATAAGGCTAGTAGCAGCATGATGAGTGGATTTAGGGACGAGGATTCTAAGTGAAATAAGTCACACAGAAAAAGACAGTTATCCTAAGATATCACTTATAGAGGGCATGTGAAAATCGCTACACTTGAAGTGAATTACAAAACAGAACAGAGTCACATATTTAGAAGACACACTATGGCTGCTTAACGGGAAAGGTGAGGTGGGGTGATGCATAAAACAAGGGTTTGAAATTAGCTCACATACCGTTCCATAAGCCAAATATGTAACAGACAAGACCTCCTCCTTGCTCAGTGAACTGGACTCAACACCCCCTATTCACCGCACAAGAATATATCTGACTAGCAAGAATCTTAAAACCTATGTATTGATATCTCTCTGGAGTTGAATCAAGAGGGTGTAAAGCGGCATAAACACAGCAGGGAAAAGCAGCTCAACCCCATTATCAAAATAAATTACTTAAAATGAACGCCATAAAACAAAGACAGTGAAAGAGAGAGAAATTCTTACAAAATCCGTTCGGAGGCTCTGATGCAACCTGGATTGACCATATCTAGACCCACAGCTGGATGAGACATAAGGCTGGACACTCTTGGGGCTGAGAGGTTTGGTGAGGTTGGGTGAGGAAACGCAGACCCTTTAAAGTAATACCGCGGGGTACCCACCCCATGGGTCCCAAATCTCCAGGTTCAAGGGCATCTTCCTACATTGAAAACGTGCATGGGAAACCCAGAAGATGGTACAGCGTGTGATCGGGAAAGGTTTCTAAAACGCACCTCATTTCTCCTCTCCTTGTGCTCGGGTTCGCCATTCCAGCCGCTTTACTAACAATCTCCCTACTTGGAGAATCAGCACCTTGAAGCTCCTGTTTCTTTCGTACAGGTTGCAATTTGTCCTGAGGATGAACGGGAAGAGGGGGAACCAACGAGAGACTAGCTCTAGGTGTTGGGACAGGCACAGGTCACTCTATTTCCCCATCAGGAAGAAGAATGAAGCACAGGCTCAGCCTGCCCCCCGGAACCAGAATAGGGCCTGAAGCAATCCTGCGCTTTTGCGGCCAGCTCCCAAAAAAGCGAGTTGACAAATGGAGCTCAGGGCCACTGCAATTCACAAACCTGCAGAGTTATAAATGATAACTCTTGTCCACAAATATATTGAGGGAAGGCAACGAAGAGGATTTGAAAGCAAGGCAGAATTGCAGGAAACAGATTTCAGGAGGTAGATTCGACTCGCCTTTAAAGCACATGAAAAGCGGCAAAACGTTGACAATGATGCCCTTGGCCAAAAAGGGCGTATGCGTTTTTTGCTGAATATATTCAGGAAAAAACGCATACGCCCTTTTTGGCCAACCAAGCAAGCCGGAAGTGCAAATCAGCACTACAAAGAAGTCTCGCTTGCCATCGGTCAAAAGGGCCACGCTGCAAAATGAGTAAACACCAGAAATGCAGGACAGGCCATGGAGACATGGGAGCCTTGCTAGGCTGATGGGTGGGATGTCAATTGCCAACAGCCACTCTGGAGAAGTGTACGGTGTGTCCTGAAACATGTAATAAACACAGCTTACAGAGCATAGGGCACTTCCACTCATGGGCGTATAAATTGGGAAAACTAAAAATCAACAAGACACAGGCACCCCAAAGTTTAGGGCTGCTCTGTGTACAAGAACCTCCACTTAGCTACACCTTAAGTATCCCAGGAAAGAGAAAAATGGATAAAGAAGTTGTGGTACTTAGGCACAATGGAATATCACTCAGCCATGAAATCAATGTCATAAGGCTAGTAGCAGCATGATGAGTGGATTTAGGGACGAGGATTCTAAGTGAAATAAGTCACACAGAAAAAGACTCTTATCCTAAGATATCACTTATAGAGGGCATGTCGAAATCGCTACACTTGAACTGAATTACAAAACAGAACAGAGTCACACATTTAGAAGACACACTATGGCTGCTTAACGGGAAAGGTGAGGTGGGCTGATGCATAAAACAAGGGTTTGAAATTAGCTCACATACCGTTCCATAAGCCAAATATGTAACAGACAAGACCTCCTCCCTGCTCAGTGAACTGGACTCAACACCCCCTATTCACCGCACAAGAATATATCTGACTAGCAAGAATCTTAAAACCTATGTATTGATATCTCTCTGGAGTTGAATCAAGAGGGTGTAAAGCGGCATAAACACAGCAGGGAAAAGCAGCTCAACCCCATTATCAAAATAAATTACTTAAAATGAACGCCATAAAACAAAGACAGTGAAAGAGAGAGAAATTCTTACAAAATCCGTTCGGAGGCTCTGATACAACCTGGATTGACCATATCTAGACCCACAGCTGGATGAGACAAAAGGCTGGACAATCTTGGGGCTGAGAGGACTGGTGAGGTTGGGTGAGCAAACGCAGACCGTTTAAAGTAATACCGCGTGGTACCCACCCCATGGGTCCCAAATCTCCAGGTTCAAGGGCATCTTCCTACATCGAAAACATGCCTGGGAAACCCAGAAGATGGTACACCGTGTGATCGGGAAACGTTTCTAAAACGCACCTCATTTCTCCTCTCCTTGTGCTCGGGTTCGCCATTCCAGCCGCTTTACTAACAATCTCCCTACTTGGAGAATCAGCACCTGGAACCTCCTGTTTGTTTCGTACAGGTTGCAATTTGTCCTGAGGATGAACGGGAAGACGGGGAACCAATGAGAGACTAGCTCTAGGTGTTGGGACAGGCACAGGTCACTCTATTTCCCCATCAGGAAGAAGAATGAAGCACAGGCTCAGCCTGCCCCCCGGAACCAGAATAGGGCCTGAAGCAATCCTGCGCTTTTGCGGCCAGCTCCCAAAAAACCGAGTTGACAAATGGAGCTCAGGGCCACTGCAATTCACAAACCTGCAGAGTTATAAATGATAACTCTCGTCCACAAATATATTGAGGGAAGGCAATGAAGAAGATTTGAAAGCAAGGCAGAATTGCAGGAAACAGATTTCAGGAGGTAGATTCGACTCGCCTTTAAAGCACATGAAAAGCAGCAAAACGTTGACAATGATGCCCTTGGCCAAAAAGGGCGTATGCGTTTTTTGCTGAATATATTCAGGAAAAAACGCATACGCCCTTTTTGGCCAACCAAGCAAGCCGGAAGTGCAAATCAGCACTACAAAGAAGTCTCGCTTGCCATCGGTCAAAAGGGCCATGCTGCCAAAAGTGTAAAAACCAGAAATTCAGGACAGGCCATGGAGACATGGGAGCCTTGCTACGGTGATGGGCAGCATGCCAATTGTCAACAGCCACTCTGGAGAAGTGTACGGTGTGTCCTGAAACATGTAATAAACACAGCTTACACAGCATAGGGCACTTCCACTCATGGGCGTATAAATTGGGAAAACTAAAAAGCAACAAGACACAGGCACCCCAAAGTTTCGGGCTGCTCTGTGTACAAGAACCTCCACTTAGGTACACCTTAAGTATCCCAGGAAAGAGAAAAATGGATAAAGAAGTTGTGGTACTTAGGCACAATGGAATATCACTCAGCCATGAAATCAATGTCATAAGGCTAGTAGCAGCATGATGAGTGGATTTAGGGACGAGGATTCTAAGTGAAATAAGTCACACAGAAAAAGACTCTTATCCTAAGATATCACTTATAGAGGGCATGTCGAAATCGCTACACTTGAACTGAATTACAAAACAGAACAGAGTCACACATTTAGAAGACACACTATGGCTGCTTAACGGGAAAGGTGAGGTGGGCTGATGCATAAAACAAGGGTTTGAAATTAGCTCACATACCGTTCCATAAGCCATATATGTAACAGACAAGACCTCCTCCCTGCTCAGTGAACTGGACTCAACACCCCCTATTCACCGCACAAGAATATATCTGACTAGCAAGAATCTTAAAACCTATGTATTGATATCTCTCTGGAGTTGAATCAAGAGGGTGTAAAGCGGCATAAACACAGCAGGGAAAAGCAGCTCAACCCCATTATCAAAATAAATTACTTAAAATGAACGCCATAAAACAAAGACAGTGAAAGAGAGAGAAATTCTTACAAAATCCGTTCGGAGGCTCTGATGCAACCTGGATTGACCATATCTAGACCCACAGCTGGATGAGACAAAAGGCTGGACAATCTTGGGGCTGAGAGGATTGGTGAGGTTGGGTGAGCAAACGCAGACCGTTTAAAGTAATACCGCGTGGTACCCACGCCATGGGTCCCAAATCTCCAGGTTCAAGGGCATCTTCCTACATCGAAAACATGCCTGGGAAACCCAGAAGATGGTACACCGTGTGATCGGGAAAGGTTTCTAAAACGCACCTCATTTCTCCTCTCCTTGTGCTCGGGTTCGCCATTCCAGCCGCTTTACTAACAATCTCCCTACTTGGAGAATCAGCACCTGGAACCTCCTGTTTGTTTCGTACAGGTTGCAATTTGTCCTGAGGATGAACGGGAAGAGGGGGAACCAACGAGAGACTAGCTCTAGGTGTTGGGACAGGCACAGGTCACTCTATTTCCCCATCAGGAAGAAGAATGAAGCACAGGCTCAGCCTGCCCCCCGGAACCAGAATAGGGCCTGAAGCAATCCTGCGCTTTTGCGGCCAGCTCCCAAAAAAGCGAGTTGACAAATGGAGCTCAGGGCCACTGCAATTCACAAACCTGCAGAGTTATAAATGATAACTCTCGTCCACAAATATATTGAGGGAAGGCAACGAAGAGGATTTGAAAGCAAGGCAGAATTGCAGGAAACAGATTTCAGGAGGTAGATTCGACTCGCCTTTAAAGCGCATGAAAAGCGGCAAAAAGTTGACAATGATGCCCTTGGCCAAAAAGGGCGTATGCGTTTTTTGCTGAATATATTCAGGAAAAAACGCATACGCCCTTTTTGGCCAACCAAACAAGCCGGAAGTGCAAATCAGCACTACAAAGAAGTCTCGCTTGCCATCGGTCAAAAGGGCCACGCTGCGAAAAGAGTAACACCAGAAATGCAGGACAGGCCATGGAGACATGGGAGCCTTGCTAGGCTGAGGGGTGGGATGTCAATTGCCAACAGCCACTCTGGAGAAGTGTACGGTGTGTCCTGAAACATGTAATAAACACAGCTTACAGAGCATAGGGCACTTCCACTCATGGGCGTATAAATTGGGAAAACTAAAAATCAACAAGACACAGGCACCCCAAAGTTTCCGGCTGCTCTGTGTACAAGAACCTCCACTTAGCTACACCTTAAACATGCCAGGAAAGAGAAAAATGGATAAAGAAGTTGTGGTACTTAGGCACAATGGAATATCACTCAGCCATGAAATCAATGTCATAAGCCTAGTAGCAGCATGATGAGTGGATTTAGGGACGAGGATTCTAAGTGAAATAAGTCACACAGAAAAAGGCTCTTATCCTAAGATATCACTTATAGAGGGCATGTCGAAATCGCTACACTTGAACTGAATTACAAAACAGAACAGAGTCACACATTTAGAAGACACACTATGGCTGCTTAACGGGAAAGGTGAGGTGGGCTGATGCATAAAACAAGGGTTTGAAATTAGCTCACATACCGTTCCATAAGCCAAATATGTAACAGACAAGTCCTCCTCCCTGCTCAGTGAACTGGACTCAACACCCCCTATTCACCGCACAAGAATATATCTGACTAGCAAGAATCTTAAAACCTATGTATTGATATCTCTCTGGAGTTGAATCAAGAGGGTGTAAAGCGGCATAAACACAGCAGGGAAAAGCAGCTCAACCCCATTATCAAAATAAATTACTTAAAATGAACGCCATAAAACAAAGACAGTGAAAGAGAGAGAAATTCTTACAAAATCCGTTCGGAGGCTCTGATGCAACCTGGATTGACCATATCTAGACCCACAGCTGGATGAGACAAAAGGCTGGACAATCTTGGGGCTGAGAGGATTGGTGAGGTTGGGTGAGCAAACGCAGACTGTTTAAAGTAATACCGCGTGGTACCCACGCCATGGGTCCCAAATCTCCAGGTTCAAGGGCATCTTCCTACATCGAAAACATGCCTGGGAAACCCAGAAGATGGTACACCGTGTGATCGGGAAAGGTTTCTAAAACGCACCTCATTTCTCCTCTCCTTGTGCTCGGGTTCGCCATTCCAGCCGCTTTACTAACAATCTCCCTACTTGGAGAATCAGCACCTGGAACCTCCTGTTTGTTTCGTACAGGTTGCAATTTGTCCTGAGGATGAACGGGAAGACGGGGAACCAACGAGAGACTAGCTCTAGGTGTTGGGACAGGCACAGGTCACTCTATTTCCCCATCAGGAAGAAGAATGAAGCACAGGCTCAGCCTGCCTCCCGGAACCAGAATAGGGCCTGAAGCAATCCTGCGCTTTTGCGGCCAGCTCCCAAAAAAGCGAGTTGACAAATGGAGCTCAGGGCCACTGCAATTCACAAACCTGCAGAGTTATAAATGATAACTCTTGTCCACAAATATATTGAGGGAAGGCAACGAAGAGGATTTGAAAGCAAGGCAGAATTGCAGGAAACAGATTTCAGGAGGTAGATTCGACTCGCCTTTAAAGCACATGAAAAGCGGCAAAACGTTGACAATGATGCCCTTGGCCAAAAAGGGCGTATGCGTTTTTTCCTGAATATATTCAGGAAAAAACGCATACGCCCTTTTTGGCCAACCAAGCAAGCCGGAAGTGCAAATCAGCACTACAAAGAAGTCTCGCTTGCCATCGGTCAAAAGGGCCACGCTGCGAAAAGAGTAAACACCAGAAATGCAGGACAGGCCATGGAGACATGGGAGCCTTGCTAGGCTGAGGGGTGGGATGTCAATTGCCAACAGCCACTCTGGAGAAGTGTACGGTGTGTCCTGAAACATGTAATAAACACAGCTTACAGAGCATAGGGCACTTCCACTCATGGGCGTATAAATTGGGAAAACTAAAAATCAACAAGACACAGGCACCCCAAAGTTTAGGGCTGCTCTGTGTACAAGAACCTCCACTTAGCTACACCTTAAGTATCCCAGGAAAGAGAAAAATGGATAAAGAAGTTGTGGTACTTAGGCACAATGGAATATCACTCAGCCATGAAATCAATGTCATAAGGCTAGTAGCAGCATGATGAGTGGATTTAGGGACGAGGATTCTAAGTGAAATAAGTCACACAGAAAAAGACTCTTATCCTAAGATATCACTTATAGAGGGCATGTCGAAATCGCTACACTTGAACTGAATTACAAAACAGAACAGAGTCACACATTTAGAAGACACACTATGGCTGCTTAACGGGAAAGGTGAGGTGGGCTGATGCATAAAACAAGGGTTTGAAATTAGCTCACATACCGTTCCATAAGCCATATATGTAACAGACAAGACCTCCTCCCTGCTCAGTGAACTGGACTCAACACCCCCTATTCACCGCACAAGAATATATCTGACTAGCAAGAATCTTAAAACCTATGTATTGATATCTCTCTGGAGTTGAATCAAGAGGGTGTAAAGCGGCATAAACACAGCAGGGAAAAGCAGCTCAACCCCATTATCAAAATAAATTACTTAAAATGAACGCCATAAAACAAAGACAGTGAAAGAGAGAGAAATTCTTACAAAATCCGTTCGGAGGCTCTGATGCAACCTGGATTGACCATATCTAGACCCACAGCTGGATGAGACAAAAGGCTGGACAATCTTGGGGCTGAGAGGATTGGTGAGGTTGGGTGAGCAAACGCAGACCGTTTAAAGTAATACCGCGTGGTACCCACGCCATGGGTCCCAAATCTCCAGGTTCAAGGGCATCTTCCTACATCGAAAACATGCCTGGGAAACCCAGAAGATGGTACAGCGTGTGATCGGGAAAGGTTTCTAAAACGCACCTCATTTCTCCTCTCCTTGTGCTCGGGTTCGCCATTCCAGCCGCTTTACTAACAATCTCCCTACTTGGAGAATCAGCACCTGGAACCTCCTGTTTGTTTCGTACAGGTTGCAATTTGTCCTGAGGATGAACGGGAAGAGGGGGAACCAACGAGAGCCTAGCTCTAGGTGTTGGGACAGGCACAGGTCACTCTATTTCCCCATCAGGAAGAAGAATGAAGCACAGGCTCAGCCTGCCCCCCGGAACCAGAATAGGGCCTGAAGCAATCCTGCGCTTTTGCGGCCAGCTCCCAAAAAAGCGAGTTGACAAATGGAGCTCAGGGCCACTGCAATTCACAAACCTGCAGAGTTATAAATGATAACTCTCGTCCACAAATATATTGAGGGAAGGCAACGAAGAGGATTTGAAAGCAAGGCAGAATTGCAGGAAACAGATTTCAGGAGGTAGATTCGACTCGCCTTTAAAGCGCATGAAAAGCGGCAAAACGTTGACAATGATGCCCTTGGCCAAAAAGGGCGTATGCGTTTTTTGCTGAATATATTCAGGAAAAAACGCATACGCCCTTTTTGGCCAACCAAGCAAGCCGGAAGTGCAAATCAGCACTACAAAGAAGTCTCGCTTGCCATCGGTCAAAAGGGCCACGCTGCGAAAAGAGTAAACACCAGAAATGCAGGACAGGCCATGGAGACATGGGAGCCTTGCTAGGCTGAGGGGTGGGATGTCAATTGCCAACAGCCACTCTGGAGAAGTGTACGGTGTGTCCTGAAACATGTAATAAACACAGCTTACAGAGCATAGGGCACTTCCACTCATGGGCGTATAAATTGGGAAAACTAAAAATCAACAAGACACAGGCACCCCAAAGTTTAGGGCTGCTCTGCGTACAAGAACCTCCACTTAGCTACACCTTAAGTATCCCAGGAAAGAGAAAAATGGATAAAGAAGTTGTGGTACTTAGGCACAATGGAATATCACTCAGCCATGAAATCAATGTCATAAGGCTAGTAGCAGCATGATGAGTGGATTTAGGGACGAGGATTCTAAGTGAAATAAGTCACACAGAAAAAGACTCTTATCCTAAGATATCACTTATAGAGGGCATGTCAAAATCGCTACACTTGAACTGAATTACAAAACAGAACAGAGTCACACATTTAGAAGACACACTATGGCTGCTTAACGGGAAAGGTGAGGTGGGCTGATGCATAAAACAAGGGTTTGAAATTAGCTCACATACCGTTCCATAAGCCAAATATGTAACAGACAAGACCTCCTCCCTGCTCAGTGAACTGGACTCAACACCCCCTATTCACCGCACAAGAATATATCTGACTAGCAAGAATCTTAAAACCTATGTATTGATATCTCTCTGGAGTTGAATCAAGAGGGTGTAAAGCGGCATAAACACAGCAGGGAAAAGCAGCTCAACCCCATTATCAAAATAAATTACTTAAAATGAACGCCATAAAACAAAGACAGTGAAAGAGAGAGAAATTCTTACAAAATCCGTTCGGAGGCTCTGATGCAACCTGGATTGACCATATCTACACCCACAGCTGGATGAGACAAAAGGCTGGACAATCTTGGGGCTGAGAGGATTGGTGAGGTTGGGTGAGCAAACGCAGACCGTTTAAAGTAATACCGCGTGGTACCCACGCCATGGGTCCCAAATCTCCAGGTTCAAGGGCATCTTCCTACATCGAAAACATGCCTGGGAAACCCAGAAGATGGTACACCGTGTGATCGGGAAAGGTTTCTAAAACGCACCTCATTTCTCCTCTCCTTGTGCTCGGGTTCGCCATTCCAGCCGCTTTACTAACAATCTCCCTACTTGGAGAATCAGCACCTGGAACCTCCTGTTTGTTTCGTACAGGTTGCAATTTGTCCTGAGGATGAACGGGAAGACGGGGAACCAACGAGAGACTAGCTCTAGGTGTTGGGACAGGCACAGGTCACTCTATTTCCCCATCAGGAAGAAGAATGAAGCACAGGCTCAGCCTGCCTCCCGGAACCAGAATAGGGCCTGAAGCAATCCTGCGCTTTTGCGGCCAGCTCCCAAAAATGCGAGTTGACAAATGGAGCTCAGGGCCACTGCAATTCACAAACCTGCAGAGTTATAAATGATAACTCTCGTCCACAAATATATTGAGGGAAGGCAATGAAGAGGATTTGAAAGCAAGGCAGAATTGCAGGAAACAGATTTCAGGAGGTAGATTCGACTCGCCTTTAAAGCACATGAAAAGCAGCAAAACGTTGACAATGATGCCCTTGGCCAAAAAGGGCGTATGCGTTTTTTCCTGAATATATTCAGGAAAAAACGCATACGCCCTTTTTGGCCAACCAAGCAAGCCGGAAGTGCAAATCAGCACTACAAAGAAGTCTCGCTTGCCATCGGTCAAAAGGGCCACGCTGCGAAAAGAGTAAACACCAGAAATGCAGGACAGGCCATGGAGACATGGGAGCCTTGCTAGGCTGAGGGGTGGGATGTCAATTGCCAACAGCCACTCTGGAGAAGTGTACGGTGTGTCCTGAAACATGTAATAAACACAGCTTACAGAGCATAGGGCACTTCCACTCATGGGCGTATAAATTGGGAAAACTAAAAATCAACAAGACACAGGCACCCCAAAGTTTAGGGCTGCTCTGTGTACAAGAACCTCCACTTAGCTACACCTTAAGTATCCCAGGAAAGAGAAAAATGGATAAAGAAGTTGTGGTACTTAGGCACAATGGAATATCACTCAGCCATGAAATCAATGTCATAAGGCTAGTAGCAGCATGATGAGTGGATTTAGGGACGAGGATTCTAAGTGAAATAAGTCACACAGAAAAAGACTCTTATCCTAAGATATCACTTATAGAGGGCATGTCGAAATCGCTACACTTGAACTGAATTACAAAACAGAACAGAGTCACACATTTAGAAGACACACTGTGGCTGCTTAACGGGAAAGGTGAGGTGGGCTGATGCATAAAACAAGGGTTTGAAATTAGCTCACATACCGTTCCATAAGCCATATATGTAACAGACAAGACCTCCTCCCTGCTCAGTGAACTGGACTCAACACCCCCTATTCACCGCACAAGAATATATCTGACTAGCAAGAATCTTAAAACCTATGTATTGATATCTCTCTGGAGTTGAATCAAGAGGGTGTAAAGCGGCATAAACACAGCAGGGAAAAGCAGCTCAACCCCATTATCAAAATAAATTACTTAAAATGAACGCCATAAAACAAAGACAGTGAAAGAGAGAGAAATTCTTACAAAATCCGTTCGGAGGCTCTGATGCAACCTGGATTGACCATATCTAGACCCACAGCTGGATGAGACAAAAGGCTGGACAATCTTGGGGCTGAGAGGATTGGTGAGGTTGGGTGATCAAACGCAGACCGTTTAAAGTAATACCGCGTGGTGCCCACGCCATGGGTCCCAAATCTCCAGGTTCAAGGGCATCTTCCTACATCGAAAACATGCCTGGGAAACCCAGAAGATGGTACACCGTGTGATCGGGAAAGGTTTCTAAAACGCACCTCATTTCTCCTCTCCTTGTGCTCGGGTTCGCCATTCCAGCCGCTTTACTAACAATCTCCCTACTTGGAGAATCAGCACCTGGAACCTCCTGTTTGTTTCGTACAGTTGCAATTTGTCCTGAGGATGAACGGGAAGAGGGGGAACCAACGAGAGACTAGCTCTAGGTGTTGGGACAGGCACAGGTCACTCTATTTCCCCATCAGGAAGAAGAATGAAGCACAGGCTCAGCCTGCCCCCCGGAACCAGAATAGGGCATGAAGCAATCCTGCGCTTTTGCGGCCAGCTCCCAAAAAAGCGAGTTGACAAATGGAGCTCAGGGCCTCTGCAATTCACAAACCTGCAGAGTTATAAATGATAACTCTCGTCCACAAATATATTGAGGGAAGGCAACGAAGAGGATTTGAAAGCAAGGCAGAATTGCAGGAAACAGATTTCAGGAGGTAGATTCGACTCGCCTTTAAAGCGCATGAAAAGCGGCAAAACGTTGACAATGATGCCCTTGGCCAAAAAGGGCGTATGTATTTTTTGCTGAATATATTCAGGAAAAAACGCATACGCCCTTTTTGGCCAACCAAGCAAGCCGGAAGTGCAAATCAGCACTACAAAGAAGTCTCGCTTGCCATCGGTCAAAAGGGCCACGCTGCAAAAAGAGTAAACACCAGAAATGCAGGACAGGCCATGGAGACATGGGAGCCTTGCTAGGCTGAGGGGTGGGATGTCAATTGCCAACAGCCACTCTGGAGAAGTGTACGGTGTGTCCTGAAACATGTAATAAACACAGCTTACAGAGCATAGGGCACTTCCACTCATGGGCGTATAAATTGGGAAAACTAAAAATCAACAAGACACAGGCACCCCAAAGTTTAGGGCTGCTCTGTGTACAAGAACCTCCACTTAGCTACACCTTAAGTATCCCAGGAAAGAGAAAAATGGATAAAGAAGTTGTGGTACTTAGGCACAATGGAATATCACTCAGCCATGAAATCAATGTCATAAGGCTAGTAGCAGCATGATGAGTGGATTTAGGGACGAGGATTCTAAGTGAAATAAGTCACACAGAAAAAGACTCTTATCCTAAGATATCACTTATAGAGGGCATGTCGAAATCGCTACACTTGAACTGAATTACAAAACAGAACAGAGTCACACATTTAGAAGACACACTATGGCTGCTTAACGGGAAAGGTGAGGTGGGCTGATGCATAAAACAAGGGTTTGAAATTAGCTCACATACCGTTCCATAAGCCAAATATGTAACAGACAAGACCTCCTCCCTGCTCAGTGAACTGGACTCAACACCCCCTATTCACCGCACAAGAATATATCTGACTAGCAAGAATCTTAAAACCTATGTATTGATATCTCTCTGGAGTTGAATCAAGAGGGTGTAAAGCGGCATAAACACAGCAGGGAAAAGCAGCTCAACCCCATTATCAAAATAAATTACTTAAAATGAACGCCATAAAACAAAGACAGTGAAAGAGAGAGAAATTCTTACAAAATCCGTTCGGAGGCTCTGATGCAACCTGGATTGACCATATCTAGACCCACAGCTGGATGAGACAAAAGGCTGGACAATCTTGGGGCTGAGAGGATTGGTGAGGTTGGGTGAGCAAACGCAGACCGTTTAAAGTAATACCGCGTGGTACCCACGCCATGGGTCCCAAATCTCCAGGTTCAAGGGCATCTTCCTACATCGAAAACATGCCTGGGAAACCCAGAAGATGGTACACCGTGTGATCGGGAAAGGTTTCTAAAACGCACCTCATTTCTCCTCTCCTTGTGCTCGGGTTCGCCATTCCAGCCGCTTTACTAACAATCTCCCTACTTGGAGAATCAGCACCTGGAACCTCCTGTTTGTTTCGTACAGGTTGCAATTTGTCCTGAGGATGAACTGGAAGACGGGGAACCAACGAGAGACTAGCTCTAGGTGTTGGGACAGGCACAGGTCACTCTATTTCCCCATCAGGAAGAAGAATGAAGCACAGGCTCAGCCTGCCCCCCGGAACCAGAATAGGGCCTGAAGCAATCCTGCGCTTTTGCGGCCAGCTCCCAAAAAAGCGAGTTGACAAATGGAGCTCAGGGCCACTGCAATTCACAAACCTGCAGAGTTATAAATGATAACTCTCGTCCACAAATATATTGAGGGAAGGCAATGAAGAAGATTTGAAAGCAAGGCAGAATTGCAGGAAACAGATTTCAGGAGGTAGATTCGACTCGCCTTTAAAGCACATGAAAAGCAGCAAAACGTTGACAATGATGCCCTTGGCCAAAAAGGGCGTATGCGTTTTTTGCTGAATATATTCAGGAAAAAACGCATACGCCCTTTTTGGCCAACCAAGCAAGCCGGAAGTGCAAATCAGCACTACAAAGAAGTCTCGCTTGCCATCGGTCAAAATGGCCATGCTGCCAAAAGTGTAAAAACCAGAAATGCAGGACAGGCCATGGAGACATGGGAGCCTTGCTACGCTGATGGGCAGCATGCCAATTGTCAACAGCCACTCTGGAGAAGTGTACGGTGTGTCCTGAAACATGTAATAAACACAGCTTACAGAGCATAGGGCACTTCCACTCATGGGCGTATAAATTGGGAAAACTAAAAAGCAACAAGACACAGGCACCCCAAAGTTTCCGGCTGCTCTGTGTACAAGAACCTCCACTTAGGTACACCTTAAACATGCCAGGAAAGAGAAAAATGGATAAAGAAGTTGTGGTACTTAGGCACAATGGAATATCACTCAGCCATGAAATCAATGTCATAAGGCTAGTAGCAGCATGATGAGTGGATTTAGGGACGAGGATTCTAAGTGAAATAAGTCACACAGAAAAAGACAATTATCCTAAGATATCACTTATAGAGGGCATGTGAAAATCGCTACACTTGAAGTGAATTACAAAACAGAACAGAGTCACACATTTAGAAGACACACTATGGCTGCTTAACGGGAAAGGTGAGGTGGGGTGATGCATAAAACAAGGGTTTGAAATTAGCTCACATACCGTTCCATAAGCCAAATATGTAACAGACAAGACCTCCTCCCTGCTCAGTGAACTGGACTCAACACCCCCTATTCACCGCACCAGAATATACCTGACTAGCAAGAATCTTAAAACCTATGTATTGATATCTCTCTGGAGTTGAATCAAGAGGGTGTAAAGCGGCATAAACACAGCAGGGAAAAGCAGCTCAACCCCATTATCAAAATAAATTACTTAAAATGAACGCCATAAAACAAAGACAGTGAAAGAGAGAGAAATTCTTACAAAATCCGTTCGGAGGCTCTGATGCAACCTGGATTGACCATATCTAGACCCACAGCTGGATGAGACATAAGGCTGGACACTCTTGGGGCTGAGAGGTTTGGTGAGGTTGGGTGAGGAAACGCAGACTCTTTAAAGTAATACCGCGGGGTACCCACCCCATGGGTCCCAAATCTCCAGGTTCAAGGGCATCTTCCTACATCGAAAACGTGCATGGGAAACCCAGAAGATGGTACAGCGTGTGATCGGGAAAGGTTTCTAAAACGCACCTCATTGCTCCTCTCCTTGTGCTCAGGTTCGCCATTCCAGCTGCTTTACTAACAATCTCCCTACTTGGAGAATCAGCACCTTGAAGCTCCTGTTTCTTTCGTACAGGTTGCAATTTGTCCTGAGGATGAACGGGAAGAGGGGGAACCAACGAGAGACTAGCTCTAGGTGTTGGGACAGGCACAGGTCACTCTATTTCCCCATCAGGAAGAAGAATGAAGCACAGGCTCAGCCTGCCCCCCGGAACCAGAATAGGGCCTGAAGCAATCCTGCGCTTTTGCGGCCAGCTCCCAAAAAAGCGAGTTGACAAATGGAGCTCAGGGGCACTGCAATTCTCAAACCTGCAGAGTTATAAATGATAACTCTCGTCCACAAGTATATTGAGGGAAGGCAACTAAGAGGATTTGAAAGCAAGGCAGAATTGCAGGAAACAGATTTCAGGAGGTAGATTCGACTCGCCTTTAAAGCACATGAAAAGCGGCAAAACGTTGACAATGATGCCCTTGGCCAAAAAGGGCGTATGCGTTTTTTCCTGAATATATTCAGGAAAAAACGCATACGCCCTTTTTGGCCAACCAAGCAAGCCGGAAGTGCAAATCAGCACTACAAAGAAGTCTCGCTTGCCATCGGTCAAAAGGGCCACGCTGCAAAAAGAGTAAACACCAGAAATGCAGGACAGGCCATGGAGACATGGGAGCCTTGCTAGGCTGAGGGGTGGGATGTCAATTGCCAACAGCCACTCTGGAGAAGTGTACGGTGTGTCCTGAAACATGTAATAAACACAGCTTACAGAGCATAGGGCACTTCCACTCATGGGCGTATAAATTGGGAAAACTAAAAATCAACAAGACACAGGCACCCCAAAGTTTAGGGCTGCTCTGTGTACAAGAACCTCCACTTAGCTACACCTTAAGTATCCCAGGAAAGAGAAAAATGGATAAAGAAGTTGTGGTACTTAGGCACAATGGAATATCACTCAGCCATGAAATCAATGTCATAAGGCTAGTAGCAGCATGATGAGTGGATTTAGGGACGAGGATTCTAAGTGAAATAAGTCACACAGAAAAAGACTCTTATCCTAAGATATCACTTATAGAGGGCATGTCGAAATCGCTACACTTGAACTGAATTACAAAACAGAACAGAGTCACACATTTAGAAGACACACTATGGCTGCTTAACGGGAAAGGTGAGGTGGGCTGATGCATAAAACAAGGGTTTGAAATTAGCTCACATACCGTTCCATAAGCCAAATATGTAACAGACAAGACCTCCTCCCTGCTCAGTGAACTGGACTCAACACCCCCTATTCACCGCACAAGAATATATCTGACTAGCAAGAATCTTAAAACCTATGTATTGATATCTCTCTGGAGTTGAATCAAGAGGGTGTAAAGCGGCATAAACACAGCAGGGAAAAGCAGCTCAACCCCATTATCAAAATAAATTACTTAAAATGAACGCCATAAAACAAAGACAGTGAAAGAGAGAGAAATTCTTACAAAATCCGTTCGGAGGCTCTGATGCAACCTGGATTGACCATATCTAGACCCACAGCTGGATGAGACAAAAGGCTGGACAATCTTGGGGCTGAGAGGATTGGTGAGGTTGGGTGAGCAAACGCAGACCGTTTAAAGTAATACCGCGTGGTACCCACGCCATGGGTCCCAAATCTCCAGGTTCAAGGGCATCTTCCTACATCGAAAACATGCCTGGGAAACCCAGAAGATGGTACACCGTGTGATCGGGAAAGGTTTCTAAAACGCACCTCATTTCTCCTCTCCTTGTGCTCGGGTTCGCCATTCCAGCCGCTTTACTAACAATCTCCCTACTTGGAGAATCAGCACCTGGAACCTCCTGTTTGTTTCGTACAGGTTGCAATTTGTCCTGAGGATGAACTGGAAGACGGGGAACCAACGAGAGACTAGCTCTAGGTGTTGGGACAGGCACAGGTCACTCTATTTCCCCATCAGGAAGAAGAATGAAGCACAGGCTCAGCCTGCCCCCCGGAACCAGAATAGGGCCTGAAGCAATCCTGCGCTTTTGCGGCCAGCTCCCAAAAAAGCGAGTTGACAAATGGAGCTCAGGGGCACTGCAATTCTCAAACCTGCAGAGTTATAAATGATAACTCTCGTCCACAAGTATATTGAGGGAAGGCAACTAAGAGGATTTGAAAGCAAGGCAGAATTGCAGGAAACAGATTTCAGGAGGTAGATTCGACTCGCCTTTAAAGCACATGAAAAGCGGCAAAACGTTGACAATGATGCCCTTGGCCAAAAAGGGCGTATGCGTTTTTTCCTGAATATATTCAGGAAAAAACGCATACGCCCTTTTTGGCCAACCAAGCAAGCCGGAAGTGCAAATCAGCACTACAAAGAAGTCTCGCTTGCCATCGGTCAAAAGGGCCACGCTGCAAAAAGAGTAAACACCAGAAATGCAGGACAGGCCATGGAGACATGGGAGCCTTGCTAGGCTGAGGGGTGGGATGTCAATTGCCAACAGCCACTCTGGAGAAGTGTACGGTGTGTCCTGAAACATGTAATAAACACAGCTTACAGAGCATAGGGCACTTCCACTCATGGGCGTATAAATTGGGAAAACTAAAAATCAACAAGACACAGGCACCCCAAAGTTTAGGGCTGCTCTGTGTACAAGAACCTCCACTTAGCTACACCTTAAGTATCCCAGGAAAGAGAAAAATGGATAAAGAAGTTGTGGTACTTAGGCACAATGGAATATCACTCAGCCATGAAATCAATGTCATAAGGCTAGTAGCAGCATGATGAGTGGATTTAGGGACGAGGATTCTAAGTGAAATAAGTCACACAGAAAAAGACTCTTATCCTAAGATATCACTTATAGAGGGCATGTCAAAATCGCTACACTTGAACTGAATTACAAAACAGAACAGAGTCACACATTTAGAAGACACACTATGGCTGCTTAACGGGAAAGGTGAGGTGGGCTGATGCATAAAACAAGGGTTTGAAATTAGCTCACATACCGTTCCATAAGCCAAATATGTAACAGACAAGACCTCCTCCCTGCTCAGTGAACTGGACTCAACACCCCCTATTCACCGCACAAGAATATATCTGACTAGCAAGAATCTTAAAACCTATGTATTGATATCTCTCTGGAGTTGAATCAAGAGGGTGTAAAGCGGCATAAACACAGCAGGGAAAAGCAGCTCAACCCCATTATCAAAATAAATTACTTAAAATGAACGCCATAAAACAAAGACAGTGAAAGAGAGAGAAATTCTTACAAAATCCGTTCGGAGGCTCTGATGCAACCTGGATTGACCATATCTAGACCCACAGCTGGATGAGACAAAAGGCTGGACAATCTTGGGGCTGAGAGGATTGGTGAGGTTGGGTGAGCAAACGCAGACCGTTTAAAGTAATACCGCGTGGTACCCACGCCATGGGTCCCAAATCTCCAGGTTCAAGGGCATCTTCCTACATCGAAAACATGCCTGGGAAACCCAGAAGATGGTACACCGTGTGATCGGGAAAGGTTTCTAAAACGCACCTCATTTCTCCTCTCCTTGTGCTCGGGTTCGCCATTCCAGCCGCTTTACTAACAATCTCCCTACTTGGAGAATCAGCACCTGGAACCTCCTGTTTGTTTCGTACAGGTTGCAATTTGTCCTGAGGATGAACGGGAAGACGGGGAACCAACGAGAGACTAGCTCTAGGTGTTGGGACAGGCACAGGTCACTCTATTTCCCCATCAGGAAGAAGAATGAAGCACAGGCTCAGCCTGCCCCCCGGAACCAGAATAGGGCCTGAAGCAATCCTGCGCTTTTGCGGCCAGCTCCCAAAAAAGCGAGTTGACAAATGGAGCTCAGGGCCACTGCAATTCACAAACCTGCAGAGTTATAAATGATAACTCTCGTCCACAAATATATTGAGGGAAGGCAATGAAGAAGATTTGAAAGCAAGGCAGAATTGCAGGAAACAGATTTCAGGAGGTAGATTCGACTCGCCTTTAAAGCACATGAAAAGCAGCAAAACGTTGACAATGATGCCCTTGGCCAAAAAGGGCGTATGCGTTTTTTGCTGAATATATTCAGGAAAAAACGCATACGCCCTTTTTGGCCAACCAAGCAAGCCGGAAGTGCAAATCAGCACTACAAAGAAGTCTCGCTTGCCATCGGTCAAAATGGCCATGCTGCCAAAAGTGTAAAAACCAGAAATTCAGGACAGGCCATGGAGACATGGGAGCCTTGCTACGCTGATGGGCAGCATGCCAATTGTCAACAGCCACTCTGGAGAAGTGTACGGTGTGTCCTGAAACATGTAATAAACACAGCTTACAGAGCATAGGGCACTTCCACTCATGGGCGTATAAATTGGGAAAACTAAAAAGCAACAAGACACAGGCACCCCAAAGTTTCCGGCTGCTCTGTGTACAAGAACCTCCACTTAGGTACACCTTAAACATGCCAGGAAAGAGAAAAATGGATAAAGAAGTTGTGGTACTTAGGCACAATGGAATATCACTCAGCCATGAAATCAATGTCATAAGGCTAGTAGCAGCATGATGAGTGGATTTAGGGACGAGGATTCTAAGTGAAATAAGTCACACAGAAAAAGACAATTATCCTAAGATATCACTTATAGAGGGCATGTGAAAATCGCTACACTTGAAGTGAATTACAAAACAGAACAGAGTCACATATTTAGAAGACACACTATGGCTGCTTAACGGGAAAGGTGAGGTGGGGTGATGCATAAAACAAGGGTTTGAAATTAGCTCACATACCGTTCCATAAGCCAAATATGTAACAGACAAGACCTCCTCCCTGCTCAGTGAACTGGACTCAACACCCCCTATTCACCGCACCAGAATATACCTGACTAGCAAGAATCTTAAAACCTATGTATTGATATCTCTCTGGAGTTGAATCAAGAGGGTGTAAAGCGGCATAAACACAGCAGGGAAAAGCAGCTCAACCCCATTATCAAAATAAATTACTTAAAATGAACGCCATAAAACAAAGACAGTGAAAGAGAGAGAAATTCTTACAAAATCCGTTCGGAGGCTCTGATGCAACCTGGATTGACCATATCTAGACCCACAGCTGGATGAGACATGAGGCTGGACACTCTTGGGGCTGAGAGGTTTGGTGAGGTTGGGTGAGGAAACGCAGACTCTTTAAAGTAATACCGCGGGGTACCCACCCCATGGGTCCCAAATCTCCAGGTTCAAGGGCATCTTCCTACATCGAAAACGTGCATGGGAAACCCAGAAGATGGTACAGCGTGTGATCGGGAAAGGTTTCTAAAACGCACCTCATTGCTCCTCTCCTTGTGCTCAGGTTCGCCATTCCAGCTGCTTTACTAACAATCTCCCTACTTGGAGAATCAGCACCTTGAAGCTCCTGTTTCTTTCGTACAGGTTGCAATTTGTCCTGAGGATGAACGGGAAGAGGGGGAACCAACGAGAGACTAGCTCTAGGTGTTGGGACAGGCACAGGTCACTCTATTTCCCCATCAGGAAGAAGAATGAAGCACAGGCTCAGCCTGCCCCCCGGAACCAGAATAGGGCCTGAAGCAATCCTGCGCTTTTGCGGCCAGCTCCCAAAAAAGCGAGTTGACAAATGGAGCTCAGGGGCACTGCAATTCTCAAACCTGCAGAGTTATAAATGATAACTCTCGTCCACAAGTATATTGAGGGAAGGCAACTAAGAGGATTTGAAAGCAAGGCAGAATTGCAGGAAACAGATTTCAGGAGGTAGATTCGACTCGCCTTTAAAGCACATGAAAAGCGGCAAAACGTTGACAATGATGCCCTTGGCCAAAAAGGGCGTATGCGTTTTTTCCTGAATATATTCAGGAAAAAACGCATACGCCCTTTTTGGCCAACCAAGCAAGCCGGAAGTGCAAATCAGCACTACAAAGAAGTCTCGCTTGCCATCGGTCAAAAGGGCCACGCTGCAAAAAGAGTAAACACCAGAAATGCAGGACAGGCCATGGAGACATGGGAGCCTTGCTAGGCTGAGGGGTGGGATGTCAATTGCCAACAGCCACTCTGGAGAAGTGTACGGTGTGTCCTGAAACATGTAATAAACACAGCTTACAGAGCATAGGGCACTTCCACTCATGGGCGTATAAATTGGGAAAACTAAAAATCAACAAGACACAGGCACCCCAAAGTTTAGGGCTGCTCTGTGTACAAGAACCTCCACTTAGCTACACCTTAAGTATCCCAGGAAAGAGAAAAATGGATAAAGAAGTTGTGGTACTTAGGCACAATGGAATATCACTCAGCCATGAAATCAATGTCATAAGGCTAGTAGCAGCATGATGAGTGGATTTAGGGACGAGGATTCTAAGTGAAATAAGTCACACAGAAAAAGACTCTTATCCTAAGATATCACTTATAGAGGGCATGTCAAAATCGCTACACTTGAACTGAATTACAAAACAGAACAGAGTCACACATTTAGAAGACACACTATGGCTGCTTAACGGGAAAGGTGAGGTGGGCTGATGCATAAAACAAGGGTTTGAAATTAGCTCACATACCGTTCCATAAGCCAAATATGTAACAGACAAGACCTCCTCCCTGCTCAGTGAACTGGACTCAACACCCCCTATTCACCGCACAAGAATATATCTGACTAGCAAGAATCTTAAAACCTATGTATTGATATCTCTCTGGAGTTGAATCAAGAGGGTGTAAAGCGGCATAAACACAGCAGGGAAAAGCAGCTCAACCCCATTATCAAAATAAATTACTTAAAATGAACGCCATAAAACAAAGACAGTGAAAGAGAGAGAAATTCTTACAAAATCCGTTCGGAGGCTCTGATGCAACCTGGATTGACCATATCTAGACCCACAGCTGGATGAGACAAAAGGCTGGACAATCTTGGGGCTGAGAGGATTGGTGAGGTTGGGTGAGCAAACGCAGACCGTTTAAAGTAATACCGCGTGGTACCCACGCCATGGGTCCCAAATCTCCAGGTTCAAGGGCATCTTCCTACATCGAAAACATGCCTGGGAAACCCAGAAGATGGTACACCGTGTGATCGGGAAAGGTTTCTAAAACGCACCTCATTTCTCCTCTCCTTGTGCTCGGGTTCGCCATTCCAGCCGCTTTACTAACAATCTCCCTACTTGGAGAATCAGCACCTGGAACCTCCTGTTTGTTTCGTACAGGTTGCAATTTGTCCTGAGGATGAACGGGAAGACGGGGAACCAACGAGAGACTAGCTCTAGGTGTTGGGACAGGCACAGGTCACTCTATTTCCCCATCAGGAAGAAGAATGAAGCACAGGCTCAGCCTGCCCCCCGGAACCAGAATAGGGCCTGAAGCAATCCTGCGCTTTTGCGGCCAGCTCCCAAAAAAGCGAGTTGACAAATGGAGCTCAGGGCCACTGCAATTCACAAACCTGCAGAGTTATAAATGATAACTCTCGTCCACAAATATATTGAGGGAAGGCAATGAAGAAGATTTGAAAGCAAGGCAGAATTGCAGGAAACAGATTTCAGGAGGTAGATTCGACTCGCCTTTAAAGCACATGAAAAGCAGCAAAACGTTGACAATGATGCCCTTGGCCAAAAAGGGCGTATGCGTTTTTTGCTGAATATATTCAGGAAAAAACGCATACGCCCTTTTTGGCCAACCAAGCAAGCCGGAAGTGCAAATCAGCACTACAAAGAAGTCTCGCTTGCCATCGGTCAAAATGGCCATGCTGCCAAAAGTGTAAAAACCAGAAATTCAGGACAGGCCATGGAGACATGGGAGCCTTGCTACGCTGATGGGCAGCATGCCAATTGTCAACAGCCACTCTGGAGAAGTGTACGGTGTGTCCTGAAACATGTAATAAACACAGCTTACAGAGCATAGGGCACTTCCACTCATGGGCGTATAAATTGGGAAAACTAAAAAGCAACAAGACACAGGCACCCCAAAGTTTCCGGCTGCTCTGTGTACAAGAACCTCCACTTAGGTACACCTTAAACATGCCAGGAAAGAGAAAAATGGATAAAGAAGTTGTGGTACTTAGGCACAATGGAATATCACTCAGCCATGAAATCAATGTCATAAGGCTAGTAGCAGCATGATGAGTGGATTTAGGGACGAGGATTCTAAGTGAAATAAGTCACACAGAAAAAGACAATTATCCTAAGATATCACTTATAGAGGGCATGTGAAAATCGCTACACTTGAAGTGAATTACAAAACAGAACAGAGTCACATATTTAGAAGACACACTATGGCTGCTTAACGGGAAAGGTGAGGTGGGGTGATGCATAAAACAAGGGTTTGAAATTAGCTCACATACCGTTCCATAAGCCAAATATGTAACAGACAAGACCTCCTCCCTGCTCAGTGAACTGGACTCAACACCCCCTATTCACCGCACCAGAATATACCTGACTAGCAAGAATCTTAAAACCTATGTATTGATATCTCTCTGGAGTTGAATCAAGAGGGTGTAAAGCGGCATAAACACAGCAGGGAAAAGCAGCTCAACCCCATTATCAAAATAAATTACTTAAAATGAACGCCATAAAACAAAGACAGTGAAAGAGAGAGAAATTCTTACAAAATCCGTTCGGAGGCTCTGATGCAACCTGGATTGACCATATCTAGACCCACAGCTGGATGAGACAAAAGGCTGGACAATCTTGGGGCTGAGAGGATTGGTGAGGTTGGGTGAGCAAACGCAGACCGTTTAAAGTAATACCGCGTGGTACCCACGCCATGGGTCCCAAATCTCCAGGTTCAAGGGCATCTTCCTACATTGAAAACGTGCATGGGAAACCCAGAAGATGGTACAGCGTGTGATCGGGAAAGGTTTCTAAAACGCACCTCATTTCTCCTCTCCTTGTGCTCGGGTTCGCCATTCCAGCCGCTTTACTAACAATCTCCCTACTTGGAGAATCAGCACCTTGAAGCTCCTGTTTCTTTCGTACAGGTTGCAATTTGTCCTGAGGATGAACGGGAAGAGGGGGAACCAACGAGAGACTAGCTCTAGGTGTTGGGACAGGCACAGGTCACTCTATTTCCCCATCAGGAAGAAGAATGAAGCACAGGCTCAGCCTGCCCCCCGGAACCAGAATAGGGCCTGAAGCAATCCTGCGCTTTTGCGGCCAGCTCCCAAAAAAGCGAGTTGACAAATGGAGCTCAGGGCCACTGCAATTCACAAACCTGCAGAGTTATAAATGATAACTCTTGTCCACAAATATATTGAGGGAAGGCAACGAAGAGGATTTGAAAGCAAGGCAGAATTGCAGGAAACAGATTTCAGGAGGTAGATTCGACTCGCCTTTAAAGCACATGAAAAGCGGCAAAACGTTGACAATGATGCCCTTGGCCAAAAAGGGCGTATGCGTTTTTTGCTGAATATATTCAGAAAAAAACGCATACGCCCTTTTTGGCCAACCAAGCAAGCCGGAAGTGCAAATCAGCACTACAAAGAAGTCTCGCTTGCCATCAGTCAAAAGGGCCACGCTGCAAAAAGAGTAAACACCAGAAATGCAGGACAGGCCATGGAGACATGGGAGCCTTGCTAGGCTGAGAGGTGGGATGTCAATTGCCAACAGCCACTCTGGAGAAGTGTACGGTGTGTCCTGAAACATGTAATAAACACAGCTTACAGAGCATAGGGCACTTCCACTCATGGGCGTATAAATTGGGAAAATTAAAATCAACAAGACACAGGCACCCCAAAGTTTAGGGCTGCTCTGTGTACAAGAACCTCCACTTAGCTACACCTTAAGTATCCCAGGAAAGAGAAAAATGGATAAAGAAGTTGTGGTACTTAGGCACAATGGAATATCACTCAGCCATGAAATCAATGTCATAAGGCTAGTAGCAGCATGATGAGTGGATTTAGGGACGAGGATTCTAAGTGAAATAAGTCACACAGAAAAAGACTCTTATCCTAAGATATCACTTATAGAGGGCATGTCGAAATCGCTACACTTGAACTGAATTACAAAACAGAACAGAGTCACACATTTAGAAGACACACTATGGCTGCTTAACGGGAAAGGTGAGGTGGGGTGATGCATAAAACAAGGGTTTGAAATTAGCTCACATACCGTTCCATAAGCCAAATATGTAACAGACAAGACCTCCTCCCTGCTCAGTGAACTGGACTCAACACCCCCTATTCACCGCACAAGAATATATCTGACTAGCAAGAATCTTAAAACCTATGTATTGATATCTCTCTGGAGTTGAATCAAGAGGGTGTAAAGTGGCATAAACACAGCAGGGAAAAGCAGCTCAACCCCATTATCAAAATAAATTACTTAAAATGAACGCCATAAAACAAAGACAGTGAAAGAGAGAGAAATTCTTACAAAATCCGTTCGGAGGCTCTGATGCAACCCGAATTGACCATATCTAGACCCACAGCTGGATGAGACATAAGGCTGGACACTCTTGGGGCTGAGAGGTTTGGTGAGGTTGGGTGAGGAAACGCAGACCCTTTAAAGTAATACCGCGGGGTACCCACCCCATGGGTCCCAAATCTCCAGGTTCAAGGGCATCTTCCTACATTGAAAACGTGCATGGGAAACCCAGAAGATGGTACAGCGTGTGATCGGGAAAGGTTTCTAAAACGCACCTCATTTCTCCTCTCCTTGTGCTCGGGTTCGCCATTCCAGCCGCTTTACTAACAATCTCCCTACTTGGAGAATCAGCACCTTGAAGCTCCTGTTTGTTTCGTACAGGTTGCAATTTGTCCTGAGGATGAACGGGAAGAGGGGGAACCAACGAGAGACTAGCTCTAGGTGTTGGGACAGGCACAGGTCACTCTATTTCCCCATCAGGAAGAAGAATGAAGCACAGGCTCAGCCTGCCCCCTGGAACCAGAATAGGGCCTGAAGCAATCCTGCGCTTTTGCGGCCAGCTCCCAAAAAAGCGAGTTGACAAATGGAGCTCAGGGCCACTGCAATTCACAAACCTGCAGAGTTATAAATGATAACTCTTGTCCACAAATATATTGAGGGAAGGCAACGAAGAGGATTTGAAAGCAAGGCAGAATTGCAGGAAACAGATTTCAGGAGGTAGATTCGACTCGCCTTTAAAGCACATGAAAAGCGGCAAAACGTTGACAATGATGCCCTTGGCCAAAAAGGGCGTAT